>NW_025780776.1:0-114010 GCF_021130785.1 Homalodisca vitripennis
AGGTGTTGCAAGAGTGCAATGAATGAACAGATAAACATTGCTTATTTAAATTGTAACAAATAAATGAGATTGGGTTTGAGAAAGATACATACTTGAAACCTTGACCTACAATAAATTAAGTGACAGAACTGATATAAAAGAACGAGTGTTCCCTGCACATTGAATACATTGAATGATGTCTGCCACACCCAGTGATGGATGAGCGGCCTGAACTTACAACACAGTCTCTCTTATATTTTACTTGTTGTTTGACGATTTTTTTAATTATTGAAAATCTTGTATTGTAAGTATATAGAATTAATCTGGTATAAACTATACTTGTTATATTTTTAAATTGGTTTTACTAGCAAATCAAGTGTCTTTGTACATTTCCCTATATTGATACATTCGTAATGAATTATTAAGGAAGCGCTTCGTATGTTGTGAAAAATTAATGTAATAATTATAATGGACTTATCTTTACCATTCCTTATCAATGAAGGGGTTAGAAAAATGCACTTGCTGTCTTTTTATCTGTCAGTACAATATCTCGTGTAAGAACTGATATTTAGCATCACATTAAATTTTGCTTAAAACTTCACTTATACATAAAAGAAATATCGAGTTAGGTTGTGTTGATAATAACCCCATGGAATGTGGCTAAATGTTATCAAATATATTTGCATTGCTCTAATGGGTACTCATGATGGATATGAGAAACTTTACAGAGTATGAAATATTATTTTGTGATTGATATATTTGAAACAAACCGAGTACTGCCTCATGACATAGTAACACATGTGGCCTAATTAAATGAGCTATAGACTTGCGATTTTTTGCAGACATGTTGAGCACTATTGGACGACTCTTATTGGTAATCGAATCCCAATCCTGGATTGCTATAAACAGGCAATGAATGACCGTTACAATCATGTAGCGCAGAGTCTCGAGATGTACTTATTACCAAGTAAAATAAATGAAGTACGCCTATAGTTCCATCTGTATTAGAACAACAATGATCATGTTCTTAACTATCCAGCCCTTTAAGGCAGTAGGTTCTTTCTCGCCATATGCTGAGAGCTTGTCGATCTTACAAAATAGGTAAGCTTGTTACAATAATAAAAAGTACCCCTATATTATTGTCTTCCCTGACCTAAATGATATTATATATTTTATTATTACGATACAGATTTTAATATAAAGTAATAAAAAATAATTAATTTATCTTTACAAAGCTTTAAGTACCAGTTATATAATTATTATGCTAATACCCAACTGTCGAATAGTTAGCATATTATACAGGGTGACCATTAATTCTTAGGACGACTTTATAACTTTTAAACGAGAAGAGATATCATAACCAAATTTGGTATACCGTGTACTGGAAATTGTAAGCTACTTTTCTGTGTACATGGTGGTCAGATTTCACCTTTGGGGGACGGCCCGTCGGGGGTTATAATAAAATCTTTAATGACAGCCTATATTGAGTTGTACATCATTTTAAATATCTACTTAAACTAAAAAAATGCCGCAAACCGGATTTCAAAAGGTTGATCCAGTCGGAAGAAATCACTGTTCAAAGTTTAAAAAATGTTTAACACCATTATTACATAAGAAAATAACTAATACTGTAGCTGTTTGAAGTTAAGGGGAATACTTACTGAGTCTTTCAAAGTAGGTGTTCAAAATGTTCACCATTGGTCGTCTGGCAATGTGCTAACCGGTTATAAGAGCCGGCTACTGCATTTTGTATGTATTCTGGTGGAATAGCTTGAGCTTCATGTGATATCCTATTGTCTGAGTTCGTTCAGATCTGTAGGCTGAGTTCGATACACTTTGTCCTTGATGTAGCCCCATAGGAAGTAGTCAAGCGGAGTTAAGTCAGGGGAACGAGCCGGGCACTCAATCGCAGTGAATGTAAAGTATACAATTAACAGGTCACGTCGCATATATGGAAGCAGTTTTGAACTTATCGTTAGTTATTTATTTATTACGTTTCTTAATATTGATATGATTACATTATTTTTTAAAACTAAAATTTTCATATTCTCCTGTTGATGTGTACAGTATGATTACTTATGATTCCTTGTTAACGCACTTTACATTGCATGCAAGCAGGTCTTTGAATTAAATTGATAATTAAGTAACAGTAAACAACTTAACAGTACTTTATTTGTAAGGCTTTTAATTTTGAAACGATTATAGTCTTTTATTACAGCATGTTAAAAATTTGACCACATTCCATAATAAAATTACTCATTTCTGGGATCAATTTAGTATGAATTATTATGCAAAGATAACAGTGGCATATTAAATCTAGATTTCACTAGCTTAGCCTAATTTAATAACTTATTATTACATTAATCTTTTGAGTTCGATATCTCAGTCAAAGGCGTGACAGGGCAGGAAGCGTAGCTTCGCCCCCCCTCCCTAAGACGATCTATTGAAAAAACAGGTAGACGATGATCGAATGTCCTTGATTATAGCTAAACTTAATCTAAAATCAGCATTAAAATCAAATACATATTGCTCTGTATAACAAATTCATATATTTTTAGAGCGCACATTTGCTGCCTGTTGGACCCACAACTGCTTAACCGTTAGGGTAAATGATTTTTATAAATTCCTTGGGGTAAGTTAACTATTATTTAAAATTTGTTTACATTTATATTAATCAATGTATAGAGTAAGCCTGATAGTAACAACTTATTTCAAACTTTTCTTCAACCTCTTTTAAGCATAGAGTAAGATATTATCCAGATATAATATTGAATGCAATATAAAAGTATAATTTAATTGCAATTTTAGAAAACATTAATTTTACTAAGCTTGATCACGTAGTAATGAAGATTTAAAAATCCAAGTTACCACCTAACTTTAATTATAAATTTAAAACTTAGTAGGCTTCTCAAAACCTGTGTGTATGTATGAATATTTCTTAATCGGGGAAATAGGCAAAACTCCTAGCGTTTTTATTGGCTTTGTAATAAAACTAAATCGAAATGGAAGTGCTCATACTCGTGCAGAACCGACGAAATTGCGTACTAAACCGCAGGTAACTGCTAGCACCTATTATTTTGTTTGGTTTTAAAAACACAAAATATTGCAAGCAATCACTATAAATTGCTATTAAGTGAACTATTTAGTGATCACAAACCCGTTGTAAGGATTGCAGTACCGATTTGCACTGTTCCTCATTAAATTCAAAACCTTAGAGAAATTAGGCAGACCTATCGTATTGAATAAGTTACGGAGATTATCGTAAGCCACAAATCATTACATCTACAAGGCTAAAGGAAATGCGCCCTTACTGATATTCTTGCACCACTAAAATCACACCATCATTAATTATAGAGTACAAGTATGCTGAGTTGCAAGTAGAATTTCAACTTTATAGTTCATGTCAAATTTTGATAAATCCATCGGAAGACAGAAAGTCAGATAATAATACAGATAAGACATTTCTACATCCCTGTAAAAAAGAGAACCTATGTCAGCTTATTCAGTGATAGGCTTCAATGCCGTACAGTCAAATTCCGTAGTTAACCATGATCCACCATAGACTTTTTTCATGTTTATAGTCTACACAGTAATAAAACTTCATGCCCAAGTTGCTTGGTTACTTCGTTTTCAATATATCACGTTGAAAGTTAGGTAGAAATTTAAATTTTCCAGCCTGTTTATTGATATTATTATGTATATTTTAGTGTTATTATATTGAATATTTATAGTAAAATTGACTGAGAACAGAAGATCTACATTAACATATCTATTGAAAACCTGGCACAGTTAGCAACTATATTCAGTGTTTATTCAAAAAAGATGATTAACAGGAGAAAGCCACTTTTCCTTTCCAGAAGTGTTTGGGGCTAAAACACGAGACCTTCATCTTTGAATAGAATTCTTATGAATCCTCTTACGAAATATTTTCGTTAAATCTCCATTTAAAGGTAGCTTAAAGAGCTTTTTGAGCTTACTTATTTCGACATTTCCAATTGTTAAGCAAAGTTAACTGGAATTAAAAATGCTTGTAGCAATCTTTAAAGCTCTCTCTTTAACCTCTTATAATATAACGAACCCTTCCGATTATTTAGCTTTTTGGTTAGATTACAGCATAATTAAAAAAATACTACTTCTTTAGAATTTTATGGAATAAATAGTATTATGATCTAATATTACTTTTGGCCGAGACAATAATGTTTTAAGTGGGGTTTAATTCATTACAGCCGGCAAAATAAGAATAAAATTATATTTTGAAATACACACATTTTTTCTGAGTTTTAAATTACGAATATATTTATATATAGTTTAGCATTAAAAAAAAATCGTAGTGCCCGTTATTGCATACTTAAAAAAATAAACGAATTTGTATGTACGTCCATAGGTCAAATACGTAAATCATTATTTATTATGGTTTGGCGAGAACTTCTGTTTTCAAGCTTTATTTGACATAGAAGTTTAATGTGAATTATTTGTATAAGTGGTGAGGGAAAATTTATAGCAAATCAAATATTATAACTCATCAGATTCTGGAAAAAAATTAGTCCAGTAAAAGTTGGTAGAGGAATATTGTATAAATATATTACTCTATGAGACTCAGTTCAAAAGTATAAGGAACGGGGAGATATATTTTCAACATTGCTCTTATGCACCATTTTTTGAATTTTGAAAACCCTTTGAAAATTTTTGTTACTTGACATATCCCAAAAAATAATTCCATACCTTAAAATTGATTCAACATAGGAGAAGTATACAGCGAGGAGGACCCGGATGCTGCATACCTGAGCAAGGCGGCCGAGAGAGCATAGCAGACTGGGCGGAGCCTTTTGCAGATGACATCTACATGAGATTCCCAGTTGAGATGGGCGTCCGTCCAAATGCAGCCCAAGAAATACTGTATTTCCTTCCTACACTATACACATCCTATACTGTGGTAGTCGTTTGATGCAACTGAATTCTTTCTACACAAACCCCTTAATTAAAGAGGTAAACTGAAGCCTATATACTTTAGTAATAACAGCTGAAATTAATCACTGAATAAGTCGCACAAAAGATATTTAGTTGCCATTACTTATATTGTGGATGTCAACAGACATAATAGTTGAAGGAGTCCTTTGCATGGTCTGTATATAAGATTAAACCAAGGATAGCCTAGAACTACAATCAGTCAACTCCTTAATTTAAATTCATGCGCATTATAGAGTGTAATAAATTACTAGAAATTGTGTTTTTAAACCCCCAAAATTTCTTTACCTCTGAGATGAACAATACGTTTTAATAAAAAAGAAAATAGCAAAATAATAAGTAAGTAAAACCAACGAATTACCTAACACCGGTCCTTTAAAAAGTAGTTAGGTTTAGTTTACTGTTAGAACCCTTTAAAAAAATGAAACAGGATTTTTCCGGACATTTGCCATCGTTCAGTGAAACAAGAAAACAGTAACACTACGTTTCGAGATCTGCAATCTGATCTCTTCTTCAGGTGAAGAACTAACCTAATACATAATTACAAAACTAAGTTGTAAATTCCTTCACAGTCCTTCCATCGTCAAAAATAACCTTCAAACCTGTAAAAGAGTTAGGAAACGTCAGGTTAGAGCCAATGATAATCTATATGATTAATAAAAACTAACTTATTACTTTTAAATGTAAATCAAAATATTCTCTATCGATCCTAAAAAAATAAAATTAGTGTACATTTTAAATAAACGAAATCATGTAATAAAAGATTGTATCTTTCCACAGTTTTTCACACACCCAGTTAAAATAATAATCAGTTTATATGTGTGATAAATATAAAGCTAAAAGGTAGAATACTTTATTCATTTTTTTAGTAGAGTTAACAATATTTAAAGAGTTAAACGAAATTAATCCTTGTTAAAAATTCAAATTAGCTGATAAAAGGAACAAGTACCCGCTTTTTAATCACCAGGAGAATATTAATTTCCATGTAATTATTGCTGTGGAGACCTTGTTTTTCCAAGGTATCATTAATTACTTTTATCTGACCTCTCATTACCTTGTTTTATTAATGAATACCAAGCGAAATACTGTTTTGTGTAACGATAAATTACACGAGTGGAACTCATTTTTATTCATAGGTTCTTGTTTACAAGCTGGTAATTTACGGTAATAAATTTTTGTAACGGATAGAATGGTACTGAAATGTTTCGTTTTTCGTTGTAATTATAATATTTTAGTAAATACTAAGGTCAGAATCTGTTATGCAACTCTTAAACTTTTCCAACTCAGTTATGTATGACTGAAACAGTTCCATAAATTTTTTTTTTTTTACATTAATAATGACTACTTAGAGTCATTTTCATAGCATTATCAGTGAAAAAGTTTTATCACTATAAAGCTAACGAACTTGGATCTGGTGAGCATGGCTTTCAAATCCGGTTATTTTTTATAGAATGCACAATTTAAAAATATAAAGTAATAATATTACATAGCTCTCTCATATATGTCTGATGAAACCCGTTTAGAATTTTTATTGCTACATGATAGCAACTATCTCGAGGAATGCTCGTCACCTTGGTTGGAAGCTTTAGCGTCAGTTCTAAAACTACTGAAAAAAATGAAAACAAAATCTGTAATGTTTTTAGTTCTAGAAGTTTTTAAGCGATTAATTAGAACAATGTGTAACAAAGTAAATTGTAAAAAAAGTAAAAAAAATCGTCATATAATATTCGTGCTACCCTGCATTGCTGGCGACCAACGAAAAACATAACTCAAGATAAATTATATCTCATAAAAGAATTAAATTCTAAAAGATAACATCGCATGAGCTTGGAAAACAAAGTTTTATAGCGTTTAGGATCGATACGAATAGCTTGAGAGTTGCAGGCACATAACGGTTTTTTGACCAATACTAACATTTATTTGTCTGTTTCCTGAGATATTGTTGAACTTACGAATAGCTTTACGATTTTCAGTCACATAACAGTTTTTAACCAATACTAACATTTATTTGTCTGTTTCCTGAGATATTGTTGAACTTACGAATAGCTTACGATTTTCAGTCACATAACAGTTTTTGACCAATACTAACATTTTATTTGTCTGTTTTCCTGAGATATTGTTGAACTTACGAATAGCTTACGATTTTCAGTCACATAACAGTTTTTGACCAATACTAACGTTTAAATTGTCTTTTTCCTGAGATATTGTTGAACTTACGAATAGCTTACGATTTTCAGTCAAACAACAGTTTTTGACCAATACTAACATTTAGTTGTCTGTTTCCTGAGATATTGTTGAACTTAGCGTGTGTACAAAGAAGTTACCAGATATAATACGAATTATATAATTTATATAATAAGATCAATATTTTACTAAGTATAATAATATCCCTTCGAATTAAAACGGTAGAAAGGTAGTTTCATTTCACGAATGTGTGATCCAGAGTTATCAAGGCGAAGATGGATTGTTAGTTAGAACTCGTTAATGTTTAGGCGTTTATATACTCGTAATATATTTAAAAAACTGGGTAATATGGAAAATCATCATCTTCAAGCAATATATAATACATAAACAGTTATAAGAGTATTAGTAAGTTCCTAAAAACGTGAGATTGGTTTGGATGCGATGAATTACAATTATGTTTGTAAATAAAGTAACTTTTTTAAGATTCCTTGTATACTTCTACATATTTATGCTATATTATTGTACGCCGACAGTACTCAAATTATGTATTTATAGCCGATAGCTCAATAACCCATAAGATAAAAAAGAAACGTAAGAACAAACATTGTTGTAAATCTACTTATTATTGATTTTACTCTACGATCCCTAATAACTGAGATAAACTATTTCTCCAAAGATTCTGAACGCCCTCTATCTTAAAATGTTATTATTTACAAATGTGGAAGAATAAAATGTACTGAAATGTATTAATACTAAAATTATGGTTTTGGCTTTTTTCCAACCGAGCTGTTGCGTCAATTTAAAAAGTCGTGCATGGTAGGAAAAACATTTTTGTGTTTTGTTATTTATTTATTCTTACTGTTTTGTGCTGTATTTGTAAATTTTAACCTATGCCGACTGTATTGAGAAGAGCCTTGCTTTTAATTTCTATTTATACCGGATGTATACCTGTGGAGGCCTGACCTATGGTACGTTTGTGACTATTATTTGATAATATGTGTTAATAGTATTGATTTGGACTGTGATCATATGGAAAATACCTACTTAGTGATTCCTAAATTTGCATTAAGAAACTTTGTTACGTCTTCATATTTTTGTATGTGTTGAATTCGAATTGAAATGTTAAATTTATTAATATTAAAAACATTAAATTAATAGAAAATTAGCAATAAAACGTACTACCGTGTGCTGAGCCGAACCATGAACGTTCCTTACTTGCTGAATCACCTCTAATTCATTGAATCAATTAGTAATTAAACGGAAAGTTTCGGAGATAGGACTTCTGGCGTAACAGTTCTTTGCAATCACCTCTCACAAGGTCTGACTCGGCAACTTGCCATCACACTGACATTAACTTGGACAAGTTTCACAGTGCAATAAACCGAATCAGCAATAATAATTAGTTACGCTAAAATAAACTCTTAAAAGCCGCCACACAAATGCTTTGCTCGCTTTTAAAACCATTGCAACAATCATCACGTCCTAATATTTGATACATACATATTATTTTGGAGTGTCATAAACACTGACGCTAATATGTATAGAATATCATAACTGTATTCTCATATTGCCTCTTACCCGTTTCACTAGCTAGTATAAAATGGGTATGAATAAACCCAGTAATTTAATACGCAATTGAAAATATCTTTCATTTATGTATGGTAAATATAAAGGAGATATGGAAGATAAATAATAAAAAGTAGTAGCTAAATACCTTTTACGATAAGTTTTAGCTTATACATGAAAGCTAAATGTATGAATCAAAGTAGTACTGTACTACTTATTATCTGTCTTCACATTTAACCATATATGTTCGTTTAGCTTTGTAAAACATAACTAATAGTTGAATATTAAAAGTTTATAAACTTGTACGTATATACTTATACTTTTATTGCTTTACTTGACTATTGATTGGTTCAGTGAACGATTTGAGACAGTATGTACATCTTTCACTGAGTAGTGAAATTTGCTTTGGTTTTCTCTGACTGATGAAACAATTTCACCGATTTTAGCTACCCAACTTAAATTTTTTATATTTTAGGTGTTATTGCCGTGACTCAAAAGAAGTAAATATTTTTTATTGTTTGTCCCGTAATTTACCATTATCTGCACACATCTGTCACAGGAATTCGCCGCCTGTACCATGAAATCAGCAGTAAAGTTGTAGTGAATGTTAGTGAATCACGGAATCCTCAAGAAGGCGTTTATAATTACGTCTTAATGTCCCTCAGCCTGCACACTCATTTCCTAACTCTTACTGTAGTGTCGGTAATAACCATTACTGGGAGTTGCTTATTACTTGGGAATAGCAGCATCTCTTAACATTCTAAGTTAGCGAATTATACTTAGTAATATCAATAAAAATATTATAACATGCTTTTATAACTTACCTGTCACTTTCCACACTTCAATATTAATAATATTTTACCAAGCTGTAGCCTATGCTATGAGACTATATATCTCACTTATGATTAAAACTTATGCATTTTATTTCATCGTCATATTTTATGGATCAGTCACATTTAATCTTGCCTCTCATTAAAATATTGATCACATACGTGATCAATATATATACGTAAATATATATATATATATATATATATATATATATATATATATATTTATTTATTTTAATATAATTATTAAAAAACATGGAAGCAACTATTTTGTGTTATTAATATTTATGCTGCTCTAGTTTTGAAGTCTATGGTTCATGATGAAATAAACAGCATAAAAAAGTTTGCAGCAGATAGAGAGGGATAAGGTAAAGGAGATTTTCCGAAGATATTTCTCTCTCCGCGATTGGCCAGTAAAGTCAATATCTTTGAAACTTTTCATACTCAAAGAACGAAGTGTCTGTTTTCTTACAAGTAGATTGATATTTTGGTCCACCTTTGATGGATATTTTGAGTTTATTTAAAACTAAACCAATTTAATCAAAATGAACTTCAAATACACATCTGTGTATATACTTATTAATACATATAAAGGGTGTACATAAAGTCCTGCACAGGTATAATATTTTCTGAACGATAACAGATAAATCAACAAGATTTGGTACATCAACACTACACCTAAAAATCTACTTTTTGAAGGAACTATCAGTTTTCTGTAATATCCTGGGGACGTCCCGCAAGGAGTCAGAAGGAAATCTTAAATAGGAGCATAGGTCAATATGCACATCATTTAAAGGGCTTATCTAGCAGAGTTTTATGCCGCAAATTGCACTCAAAAAGATTGATCCAGTACAAATTGGCGGCTGTTCAAAGGTTTTACTTGGTTACATTTTATTAGTAGCCATAACCCCAGTAAAGCAACACTGCTTGTCAGTTGTACAGAAGTGAATTATGGCGTTAGTTATCCTCAAGGGTTAAAAATTATCTAATATATTGATAACGGGGAAAACCTGATAACAGTAACAATTAGAAAGCTCTTATCTTTGGGTCGCAGTTTGGACTTTCCTATTCATAGTAGGCTATTCTTTTTTAATAGTGCTGTCCAACCTTTCTATCAGCGTGCATTAGTACAAAAGAGTTTGTCGTATTGCTTGTAGTTCTTCACCTACACTATGTCGCTTGACGAACGTGAACGTATAACACTTCTTATGATGGTTGTTGGGGAAACAACACAAGATCACACGAGGAAACATGCCATTTATTTAATGACTACTTTCACGAGAGGCAGCCAATTTCTAGAACAACTGTAGTGAGAACTGTTCAACGCTTTATTGAAACAGGAAGTGTTTCCGATCGTCATAGGTAAGGAAGGCCTGCTACTGCGACAACCGAAGACAACTCTTTAGATGTATTGCAGTCATTTATTGAGAACCCGCAATAGTCCCTACGCTCAGCAGCACAAATTCATGACATCTCTATTACGTCTGTTAACAAAATTCTGAAAGGGTCTAATTTTA
The DNA here is from genome assembly GCF_021130785.1 of Homalodisca vitripennis. Lineage (NCBI taxonomy): Eukaryota > Metazoa > Arthropoda > Insecta > Hemiptera > Cicadellidae > Homalodisca > Homalodisca vitripennis. Next base: position 11,042 of record NW_025780776.1, read on the forward strand.
AGCCTTATAGAGTTCATTTGGTGCACGAACTCAACGAAGATGATTTCGATCGACGTATATAATTTTGTGAAACTATGATGGCCATAATAGATTGCAACGAAATTGATGTAAACAATATTGTGTTTTCAGACGAGTGTTCATTTATGCTGAATGGAAGCGTAAACAGGCACAAATGCCGTTACTGGAGTAGCGAAAATCCTCACTGGATGCGGGAGGCACATACGCAGTATCCACTAAAGGTGAATGTCTGGCTTAGTGTGATAGGTACCCAGTTGGTAGGTCCTTTCTTTATTGAAGGAAATTTAAATGCAATATCATACCAACGTTTGCTGGAAAATTAAATTACACAAGCACTTCAAAACATGTTTGGAGAACATTTCCAGAATATCTGGATTCAACAGGACGGAGCATCCCCACACTACGGCATCGACGTAAGAGCCTATTTAAACACTGTTTTTTGGCAACGGTGGATCGGAAGGCGGGGGACTGTAGAATCGCCAGCGCGTTCACCCGATCTGTCTCAATTAGACTATTTTGTTTGGGGTTACCTTAAGGACAACGTCTACAAAACAAAGCTTCAAAATTTAAATGAACTGAGACAAAGAATACTTCAAGAATGTCAGACGATTCCTCAAGTTGCCCTGCAAAATTCTATTAATAGTATTTATGAGCGTCTTTACAACTATCAAATAAACTAAGGTAAACAATTCGAACATTTACTCTGAAAATATTTGGCAAGTGAATATCTTTTTTAAATAAAACCTTTGAACAGCCGCCATTTTGTACTGGGTCAATCTTTTTGAGTGCGGTTTGCGGCATGAAACTCTGCTAGATAAGCATATTGACCTATGCTCCTATGTAAGATTTCATTCTGACTCCTTGCGGGACGTCCCCTTGATATTACAGAAAACTGATAGTTCCTTCTAAAAATTGATTTTTAGGTATATTGTTGATGTACCAAACCTTGTTGATTTATCTGTAATCGTTCAGAAAATATTATACCTGTGCAAGACTTTATGTATATCCTGTATACCTGTCCTAGCTATATATATATAGTGATGAGATAATTTTCATTCCTGGAACGTTACCCTTTTGAAGAAATTCACCTAACCTTGCTTGATTTTTAAAGCCTGATTGCATATTATGTGGGCAGTATAATACAAAGTTAATATAAAAATTATGTTTAACACTTGTATTATAACACTTTTATGGGAATTTAATATTTTCATTTTGTTAATGGAAACACAAAAGAAACAGCTTGGGAAAATAATAAAAAGTAATATAAGATAAAAAAGATGTAACTGATAAGGACATTAGCAATACTGACCTATGTTCAAACCACCTGTATTCCACCAAATTCAGTGAAAACAACTTTATTTACATAAAATTATAATTAATAAAATATAAAGCGTTATGTGTGGGCATAAACAAGTACGTATTAAAGTATACGATTTTAATGACAGACCGAAAAACTAGACTGCAGTTCTTCATATAAAAATGTTTTTTTTATCCACACACATTTATTCCATATTCATATGTATGAATGATAATAATAAAATTCAATGCCCAGCGAGCAAACAGTTTATTTGTTTTTACAATAAATGACAGGTTTATGGATTACATGAATTTCCATCGCACTTCCTCTATGGACTTTTCCATTATTACTTGATCTAATATAGAGAAGTGATACAGCCTGTGGCCAAACATACGTAGTAATTATCAATAACTGAGGTTATGTTTTAATAAACATTAAATTTGGTACAGACGCTAGTTAATGATGGGTGACGTGGATTTTCCACATACAATTAACTATTTATTTTATTAGGTTCTTCATTATATCGGAAAAGAAACGTTTAAAGTTTTATTTCCACAGCAAAAAGTAGTTCCGTCAATACACGGGATCAACACATACGAATACCACCTTCGTACATTACTGCGTGTTCTTGAATCTAGTTATAACGGCGAAAATCTTGGTGGAAACCTCCGATCTAATAAATATTGTTCTAAGTTGTTGACAAATAAAATGACATTACATTTTGTATATTTTGCTATGTGGCCGCCTTAAAGCTCTATCTCAATATTATGCAACAACATTTTTTATTTAGAATATAATATTTTTCTACTTTACATTACATTATAATCTTAAGCTTAAAATTATTTGAATCCCTTCGTCTTCCACGTGCGATTATTTTGATTTGTTGACTTACAAAGAGCTCTTACCTATAAGACAAATTTCTCCTAAAATATTAATTTAACTTTTTGTGAATGTTCAGTGAATGGTGTGAATTAAATATATTTTTCTATTACGTGACTGTGATTCAATAAGAATGATAGTAACAAAGTTTTAATTAATCGCACCAGAGAACCTTTTACAAGTGGAAAGTCTGTTAATTTAGATTTTAAATTTAATTTAAATTGTAAAACTCGACATAAATTAGAGTTTTAGTGCAAACAAGATGGCTCATAATTGCTAAGAGTTTAGTGTAGATGTAGGTTACAAAGCAGAGTAAGTGTTTCCGTACAAATTGAATGGTACGTAGCTACAGTGATGGATGAGCGGCCTGGATATACAGCACTGGCTCTCTGTTATTGTATTGTTTACAGTACTTTCTGGGAAGTGCGATTAGATTTCAAGTAACATTTAGGTGAACGCATCAACAGTGGTTATATTAGATATTTAATATAAAATATTTAACACATGTAAGATAGAAAGTTATGATATTATAAGATAAAAAACGTAGTAAGTTATTGTGAGAATAAAGGACAATATTGGAGAGAAGCTCGTATTTAACAATCTGTTTATTGGCATTAGTTAGTAATCCAATTTTATTTTTATAAATTTTACATATTACCTTCGTCAGCTGTATAAACTGCAAATAATATTTATATTTGTTTGGGGATAAGCACTGACATAAGGCGATTTATAGAATATCAGTTGAAAAATAAAAGCTTAATGTTATTATTTATTTTTTATTTTATACTATTTTAAACCCATTCTTTAAATTAATATTCTTTATATGTGTTACTGTATTAAATATTTCGTGTTTTGTCTTTTAGTTGATGATATGAAGGCCAAATCCAAAATTGTTTGAACTAGGGCTCAGATTTGTTCCTATACAGATATTTGAACCCGAGTCTCTTAGACAAGCTTATGCGTTAACCACTCAGCTAGGGATGGCAATAAGCCTTTCTTGTTAAATGTATAACGCATATCATATTGCACTAACCATTCCAATCGATCTGATGAGTACCGTATGGTGTATATTTGTCAGTCTTCTTATGTTATAGTTAATACTAAAGCGCAAAGAGAAAAAAATTAAAACAAAATACAATAAAACAAAACAAAATGTATGAATTTAATAATTTACGGTCACAGAGTCAAGCTAAACCACGAATTAATTCAAGCCAAAGTCCTCCCAAGCTGTAAGATCCTCCAGGATAGAGAGCACCAGGAGGAGTCATTGACTATGTGCTCTATTGCATCAAAATTCATCATAATCACATGCCAGGTCTAGAGTCATTTCCCATCTAGATTTCCAAGCGTTGAATCTGCACACTTCGGTTTGAAATGTGTACTAAAGGACGTACTGCTTCCGAAGAAGGTCGTTATGACCTAATCCAGTAGACAGATCGGAAATAAGATACTTACTAGTTTTTCTGTGTAAAGTGAAATCAGCTATTTCTGGAGCAGCTGTGAACACAGTGGAGGAAGTCTCATGAGTTATACAACAATCTCTTTTGTACGGGACCTACTTAGCGAAACAGGAGCACAATATTTTGCAGCTGAAACGTTTGAACCAGTAAAAGTATTTATAATATTTTCTTTTTACTGTGCTAATTTTTTAGGTGGCTTTTACAAGTTAGAGGTCGATCTCAGCTAACTCTCAAATACAGAGAGTGTTCATTTTGGTTTAATGTAACACCATCAATAACACACACAAAATAAGTATGCTATGTTTATTCTTAGCCAGATAATCAGCGACTTCTCTCATCGCAGGGTTCTAGCTGAAGTTCCCAAGATCTGAAAATAGTCTTTGAGGATTTTAAATTTATCTATGACTGTTAATTTTGCGCGGTTAAATGTGATTGACTCACTCATTTGTTCTCACACTCTTGACTTAACTGTGGGATAATGTTATTTCGAAGGCCTTTGGGACTTTAAAGCAGATAGGACTAGGCTTGTAAACTGAACATAGTTTACCATTTCTAGAGCAATAAACCTGAAATTTGTGTCACGTTTGTTTGAAAAGGTTCCCACTCAGCTTTCGCGAAGTTCGATCTCGGCCTACGATAGGATCCTACTAGGGTAATTCGTATCCCACATAATATAAGAGCATACTTGTACTAACAGTCGGGAAAAGTGTCGAGAACCATAATACCAACTGTAAGGCATAAAAGATCAGTCAAAAAACCAAAGAATTTCGAAAAATCCGAAATAAGAGATTTAAATAGGTTAAGGTACTTTAAAGTAATTTTTACTACTTTAACTATGTTATTACTTCAACTACATTAAAGTAGGTTAAGGTAATTAAACAATTAGTTGATGCAAATTACTGCTGTATATATACATATCAATTAAAGCTTGACAAAAATATCCTTTCAATATTTTGTTCCCTTTGGAATTAGTGCCAATTTTAATCAAGCAACGTAAGGCACACCTCACTGACGCTGAATTGTATTATTGGTTTTTTGTTTAGTAATAAAATATCAGTTTGAAATAAGGTAGACAAATACAGTGTTGCAAGGAAAATTAATGAACGCGATTGTTCAATTTGGTAATCCCTAGGGTTTACATAGTTCAATTAATGAAAACAGTTTCAATAACAGTTGGTGAATACATGGCAGCCGTATTGTTTTCTGCACTGGCTAAAACAAATCGTGTTACGTTCCTAGAAAGCAACACAATGGTTAACCGCTATTAAAAGATTGTAGTAAGTAGTTTACATTTACTGTAACATCATTAAGTGCGACAGACTTGTATACAGAATGACATTTTTAATTCTCTTTAAACAACATTTACATTAACTTCTTTATTTTATGTTTGCATGATGAGTGTATACTCTAAGGTGTTTTGAATTTGTGGCTTTTAATTTACGTGACCCATTTGTCATCATATTCAAACTAGTTTGCCGAACGTACAAACAATTATTGATTAACTATGATTAATATTATAGTTATGTAAAATGGGAACATAAGAGTTTGATGTTTATATTTAAATACACCAGAATAAAATTTGTAACAAATTAAGAATGAATACTAATATTGAGATTGGTATTTTTAATTAACACATTGACTTTGACTGAGATTGAAATACAGACTACACTACAGCTGTACTGTTTTCTGTACATGACTAGAGTCGTAGTCAAGTAGTTAATGGCGATTTATAGTAAGATAAAGTTATCATTCCAGTGTTCAGGTAAAATCAACAGAAACAAAATACTTATTTATTTCCATAAAATCTCTGTGTTGCATATAACATTAACTCAGGATATTTAATAATTTTCATTGAGTTTCTTTTGATATCATATTTAGATCCAATAAATTTAAATGAAGTTAAGATACAGCGGCAAAAAGATTTTAAATTTTATAAAACCCTTTGGCAATAAAAGTTACTGACTGATATATACTGTTTGAAACAGTATATACACACAGTTAATTGCAGAATATATCCAAATCCATTAAAGTTTGGTGAAACCATGCCTGTAATACTTACCTACTTCCTTTGTTGTTGATGCTTATTTTAATCGAGCAGCGTTAGAAATCTTCAAAATTGAAAACGGAAAGTTAAGCATTAATCCTTAGATTCAAGAAGCAATGCCTTATAAAACCTTGACCTATATGACATGATACCAAAAACGTGCTAAATATGGAGTAGCTGGCAGCACGGTTACCGCGTGTAATACGTGTTGCCGATTATGCAAATAAGTGGTTTGACACAAACACGTATTTTATATTTTAAATGATTAATTTTCTCATACTCTTTCAAACGGTTGACTAACACTATTTTTTAGTGTTATTCTATAACAGTCTCAAGTGACAACTGTAATAATATATAACACTCGGTTGTTTACTACTTCCTTATACAGTGACAACGGAGACCAAATTTCCAGTCTATAAACACGTAAAATAGTGTTTCTTTAAATATATTGACGAAACGTTTCTAGACAGGGATCAATGGTCAGCCACGCTATTTTAATTCCGGGTCGATATAGGAGGGTATCAAAATATATGGACCAAACTATTTTTTTTAATCATGTTTGTCCTAGCTTAGCAAACTTACAATATACCGTTTACGTGATACATACAAAGTAACATATCTCTGTGAGAAAATGTGATAAAAAGATTTGGCACTTTTTGGGTCTGTATTTTACATTTATTTATGTGTTTTAGGTAAGGTTTTCAATGTGTAAAGATAGGAAACATATGGCCTGATAAAATTTATTGTTTTACATTTTAACCCAATTTATTCACTAAAGATATCACATTCAAGACTCCACTAAAACTAGTTAAGCAGAGAAATGTTTTTTAGAAGAATGCATCAATACATTTAAGAGGAAACTGATTATTTGCTTACACAGTGATGCAAATTGGCTCCTAATTAGCTATCTGCGATTCTTTTTCTCAATTTGTAGCTTTGTTATTCCAAGTCCCTTTTTGTCCCTGTTTTAAAATAATAAGGATAATATTGAAAAAATAGATTTAGAATGGCTAGATTTTTAAGAATCTATTAATAGCGTTTGTTTTAAAAATAAATCAATCAATCTTAATTTTGTCCAAAAAATTTACCAATACAACGCATGTAACCTGTTCTAATTGACTCTATTAAGAATAATATTAATACTACTATATATACTATGAATAATATATATATATATATATATATATATATATATATATATATATAGAGAGAGAGAGAGAGAGAGAGAGAGAGAGAGAGAGTGTGTGTGTGTGTGTGTTATAACATATATTAATTAAACGTTCTTATATAAATACATACTTGTATATATTGTATTAATATACTACAAACACTATCTATTAATTTTAATATCTAAGGTAATGGTTTAGAATTGTCTGTGGCTCTGGTGACTGGAGCACACATCTCATTCTACTCTGTGCTAACTATTTTTAATCCAAAAGCGTGGAGTATTCCGATGTTTGGTAAACGATTTTTGTATTATTTTATTTATTAAAGGACACAGATACCACATACATTTTAGAAAATCACAAACGCAAGAAGTATAACTACATTTGCCAGATGCTTGAGGCAATTGCCAAAAGCAAATGTTCAGATTTGAATTTATTTCGATATCCATCCTGCATTTTTTGGAAATACAGTTATTCCATTTGTATTTTTAATTATTGTATTGTATATTTCTCTATCAAATTTAAAAATTTCCAGTAATAAACTAGTGAGAAAAAGATAGAATGGGTTTTTATATCTAATTACAATAAAATAATAATTTTGTAGATGTCAAATTACCTATAGTGTAGATGATTTAACTCGTAATAATTAAGGTGATGAAAAATATAAACAATAAAAATATATTCTCATGTATAATAAAACAAAATTGTTGCTTTCAACGAGTATTTGTAATATTAGTTATTAAGCAACCCGACATCATAATTTCAGAAAGACTGTAAAGGACGGAGGATCATTTCAACTTTCCGTAATAGTTGAATAGATCTTCTCTCTGATAAAACTTATGTATTTAACACTCTGTTAAAGTTTGTTTAGTCAACTTCAAGATCTAGGTCAATATTAATGAAGCAATATTTAAAACTCTTGTTACCTTGCAACAAATACTCAAAGCATCTTTACCTCTAAAACAGGTGTTCCTTTCAAATAATTTCAATACCTAATAATTTAAAGATATGAATTCATAACATTTATTACAGTTAAAATATTTCAGACTTATTTGTGCGATAAAAACCTTAGCACAGCTTATTTCAAAAAGTTTCATATTAATAAATATTGTTGACAATTATTTACTGTAATAATTCCATCGAAATATTTATTTTTTTGATCACGGTCATATAATATATGTAAACATTTTTTAGCAAAGCGAGCTCGTAGCAACACCCTATCACTACGTTCCACTTCTAAACTTATCATTTAAACTGATTCAACAAATCTTTCCTACTATAGCTACTTTATGAACAGGCATTATCTGTTACAGACCAGTCTAACTGGTACCAACCCTTTCTTGACATCTTGAGAATATCGTTTAAAAAAATGCTTGATCATGTTTAAGCTAACCGTCTACTAATACCAAGACAGCACGGTACCAAGATCAACTTCCTTGGCTGTTTGAACAACACGTAAAGGCTGTTATAGATCGTCTTTGACACGAATCCGCTGTTGACTGCGTAAGACAAATATGATAATGAAAAATCTACAGCATCTTTGCCTTCAAGAGCTAACAATCATAAATCTAAGTCAAATCTCAACAATGGGAAATGAAAATAGATATGTACCTCAATGATCGGTTCTTAGGCCAATTTTAAAAATTATTCTAACAAACGATTTCCCTAATCTCTTGTACTACGTTTATCAGCTTTTATCAAATAGTTTCTTTTGAATGTGACACGGCCCTGATTGAAAACAAACAGCTGAGCACAGCTTAAACCCTCTGTCACGGTTTTCTATCACCAACTCAAGCAAATATCATGAACATAGATAATACACCTCCATGGACACCCCATATAGATCTACCGTCATATAACTGAGCAGCTGTATATATAGCAACAGAAAAACGAGTCAAATAAGTGGTTTCCAAACAGAAAGGCTATCTACTTTGCCATGCTCGAATCGCTTGTAGCTTGGGATAGAACAAACGCCCATAATTTACAAAGAGTATTTGTGGTATAAAAGAGAGCTGTCAGGGCATACATATGACTGAGCTACAGTGAGAGTTCCAAAGAAGTTTTTAAAGAGCAGCAGATCTTAGAAGTCGTAGTGCTGTACATCCTTGAGACCATCACATATGCCATCACAGCTAACCAAGCTAAACTAGTAGACCAGCACCACAACAACCTAAAACATAAGCGTATATTTTTTTCTATAATCTCAACATTTCATTGTACCGTTATTATAGTACATATATTATATTACTTTGGAGCTAATACTTTATAAATCAAACAACTTTTCGGAAATACTTGATTTATTCCGAATTAAAGTTCACCCAAAAATTTAACAAAGTTTACAAACTATAGATTTGATTTTCTTCAAAAACTTCTCACAATCGGTCAAATCTAATTAAGAGTCTGCTCAAAAAAATGAATTAAAATTAAAATGAAACTAAAAATGTATACTTCTCCAAAATGGTTTAAATTAACAAAATAAAATAAAAAGTTCTCTTCTCAAAATATTCAAAATCAAAATAACACAATACTTGATATTAACTTTACGATCAAAGTCTAATTGACAATACTTCAGAAATTGAATTAATTCACAGACTCTGTAATATGGGAAACTTTAGAAATTTAATCACAACAGTATAAAAACAAAAGGTATTAACTAAACGCTGGTACGGGACTTACTACTTTGAAGACTATGGAGGCTGATAGGAAAGTAATACGCACTAAAGAAAATTAATAACTTGATTTAAATTACACCCGATAAAAAGAATTACTCTATATCCCAAACTAGAGGATTAGAGGAAGAACTACTGCTTCTCAACAGGACGTCTGCAACCTGTCGTCGACACTCGAACACTGCTCCCCCTCTCACAAGCCAACCGGCTCGGGGAACGTATCACCGTAGACATCTCGATCAGCTGATATCTTGTCTCGAACCAACAAACAATGTCCAAGCACCGCGTCTAGTTAACAAAAGAGCCTACTTCCTACCGCGATTCAGCATAAATAATTATAACTACGGTACATCATTATGTACTAGAAAAGCATTTATGCAAGGGTGCAAGCTTTTTCAACCTGCTCCCTCCTCACTTTTAGACTGTACCTGGAAAAGACTAAACATCGTCACAGCCAACTGGTCGGTGCAACATCCATTCTATTCCATGAAGGAGTTCATGGACTGGAAATTTAATATCTTAACACTCCCTTCACAAATAACTGTTACTGTCTGTTCTGTGTTACTAGAAAATTAAATCTAGTTTATATTATACTTGAACTATATTTAACCACATAGCATAACATGAGTCTATTGCTTTTCTGTACGAAATTGTTAATATATAATGGGTTGATTGATTAACTGATGAATTAAGCAGAAAGGTCCGCAGTTGAATATACGAACTGCATTTAAGAATAGTACTTCCGTATAATGTCCGTAATGTGGTGTCTCATGGTGGTAGTTTGTCGTTTTGAATAATACTTTTGCCATGCTAACATTACATTCTAATAATTTTCTACAATACCTATCTTTAAAATTTAAAAGCTTTTTGAAACATATTTAAAAATAATTATAGTTCATTTGACAGACACACCTTTTCAATTTAGCTGTAATATATGTTATAGCTCAGAAAAAACCAAACCTTTCAGAAATTTACTTTTTAATCAGATTGAAACCTTAAAATACATAAATGTATGTGTAAATAAAGCAGAATTTTAATTGCGTTCTCTAAATAATAAGTAAGGCTGCTTGGGACAAAATAATATGATATTAAGACCATCTGAAGGATTCATTTAGATATACATAACATCATAGTAGACATCAAGGAGTTATTAAAATTATAAGCTCTAATTTAAAATAGCAAGTGCATTTGAGATCTCAATGAAAGTTACACAAGTTGTGAAAATTATATAAGTTTTAATTATATTAGTTTTTTCTTTCTGAAGAAATATATGTATTATATATTTACTCTATTTGTTATCAGATCTATTAACACATTACGTACTTTCATGAAATCAAATTTCTTGTATCTTCTTATACATTTATAATTATTTATGAAGTCAATTTATTTCTAATGTTTATAAACCTTTGAAACCACTAATTTTATTTATAAAATCTAAAAACAATTTGCAACATATAGCAATGTAAATGCAAAGAACATTTTCTGTTAGGTACTTGAGTATGTATATTTGCATCAAATAAGTTAATTTGTTGCAGTAAAATTGGATAAAGTACCTGTTGAGGTGCGTAAAAATAACACTTTCAGAATTGAGTGGGAAGAGAAAACGTAAGGTTTCGCGGAAATTGTTCACAAAGGAAATCCTTGTATTTTAACGTACACAATAACTTACACAACTTTCGTTTGAAACAGTCCAACTGAGATGTATACCGGATTACTATGAATGTCGCAATTGTTTGTATGAATTATATTTTGAGACTTAAAAACATCTGCTGAACGTAAAGCAGTAAGGACCGTCTCACACTAAGTGGTATTTCCGTTGTGGAAAATACCACCGACAACTTCATGCTATCAGTAGTGTTAATTATTAAATGAAAGGATATTTTAAATCTGTGAAAAGGCACTTAAACCTTCATAAGAAGTAAAAACATTTTCTGTTCTATCATAATAGAGGAAATATGTAACTTAAAGCCCAATATTTCTTTATGAAATTATTAGAAAACTTTATTCCTAAACTCTGTATACAACGTTCTTCACACACTTTCTGACATATAAATTTAACTACAAGTCTAGAGTTTAACCCAAATAATATTTTTATTATTGAATTAGAAATTAAGTTAAACAAAAATTGGTATTTTCTAAAAACTCTAAATTACATCTGATTTTAGGTGTAATTGAAAGTTTAAAATGAACTAAAATAGACTGATTGCTTAAATCTGAAACAAATAAACCTTTAAAATGTCCACATGCAGGACTGAGTCGTGTTTCGGCCTATTTTGATGTTTCTGCCGAGTTTCACTGCGAATGTTTCTCACTATTTCAGTATTAAGGCTATTTTCATGTAAATATAGAGAATGCTTGTTTAAGTAGCATGTAAAATTTTAAGTCTATAGCCCATTTTATTCCTGTGATGTCCTGGAAATAGTTAGACACATAGACAATGGTAGTTAATAGTTAGACAATGGTACAGTTTTTACACCCTTAGCGAAAAATAAAAATTTTTTTCAGTCTATTCAGCGATAAGCTTCAATGATTCAGCCAAAATCCTTGGTTGCGTTTGCTCCATCATTTAACTCACTCATGTATATGTAGAAGTGACGTTTCATGCAAATTTTTAAGTTTACAGACAAATTATTATATCGAGATGTCTTTAAAAATGGTAAATTCGATTTTTATTTAATAATTTAAGTTTGGTAGCGGTGTTACAATAATACAGATTTTAATGATGAGCTAGTTAGTATACTAGAAAGCAAGAGTGCGCTCTAACTATATTTGAACCTACAACTTTGACTTTAACATCATACACTCACACTTTTTATTAAGTTCATAGCGGTGCTTCGTATACAAAATAATAAAAATTCAGATCACAGGCAAAACTCGTTATATAGAAATTTAGCTTCAAGCAAATTTTTAGGTCTACAGGTAATTTTATTTTCATAAGATAAACAGACATATATACAGACAGGCAGACAGACAAATGAAAGTTTTCCAATATATACTAAAATAAATGTTTAACTTAACAGGAATAGTAATATTTCATATTTATAACATTAATTTCTTTCTGTTATCAAAGTTAATTACTTATGATGATTAATGTAAAACGATAAAGCTTTTGCTTTCCAAAGTCACTCGAGTTAACAATAAAACGTGATGTATATAATTCAGATGATTTATTTATTGCGATTAAACCTGATGAACAAGTTGCAATTAATTTAGACTATAAAAATAAAAAAAATAATCATAAATAATAATAATCATGAGACCTGAAGGCTGTTCTTCAATCATAACTATGTGGATGCAATTTTTTTCTTTAATTTATTTCAGTACCTCTACTTAATATTAATAAACTAAAACACTCTCAATGTATTTCAAGTATTATTTATTGGTTTGAAATATAAAAAGTACATATTTTATTATATTACATGGAATCATAAACAAGAAGTGACACATAATATATCTCTTTAACATTAGCTTATAAGACCTGACTGTTGATACATATAAAATTTAGCTATTAGGCATGTATCATGTGTTATAATTGTATGAAATTAATTATTTACACGCATTATATTGAGATAAATGCAGTCATCACAAAAATAAGAGGATTGTATTCAATTGACCGAGAATTATAAATAATATGAACGTTTATAATTATAAAGGTTTTAATGAGGAGCAGGATAAAACAAATAATTATTGGAAACACAGTGTATGAATTCATAAAGTTGAATGTACAAATCGAATCTTGGTGTCTGGAAACGTTTTCTCATTTTATATCAGTGCCGACCTGCAAAATCAAATAAAACAAGATAATTTCAAAGTATATAATGTATAAATGTAATAAAGATAATAATATTTTTCTCAAAGTCAAATAAATGAGTAATATAGAATGAGGAATTTATAGAAATAAACATGTCTTGAGCGGAGTTTACTGAATTATTTAATCATTATTTTCATGAAGCATCAAAGATTGGGATTGTTTATTTTAAGAGCCAGCGAAAAACAAAAGTAATCCTTTATGTGTCTGATACTCGGCGAGGAAGGATAAAAGGATATCTCTTCATTTGTTGTACAATATTTCCTGCAGTTTTCTCTCTGATTAGTTTTTGCTGTAGATCTTCACCGCCTATCTTTTGAGCAAATTTAAAATTTTTAATGAAGACATACCGGTATACTTAAAAAAACGCGTCACTGACAAAATAAAAACAGCAATTTATGAACAGTTATAAAGATTGTTTATTGCAAAAGCATGATAATAAATTTACAGACACTCTCAAACGTAAAGTTGCGGAATGCTGGAAAACCTAGGTTGAAATATTTCAGCATAAAAAATAGAAAGCTACCACATGAATATCAAAATACAAATTTTTTAATCCAATCAGTTGTCTTCACATGCTAGTTTTAAAATTTTAATTCTTCATGTGAGAAGATTCACAAATAAATCAAACAGGAGGAGAAATATCGAATAATACTCCAAAAGTTAAAAAAATAAAACTCTTAAACTGCAAACCTAACTAAAATATATAATTCAAATAAGTATTGTCAAATGAGAATTATTTACAGTTTATAAGGTAGCATTTTATTGACTTCATACAATGAAAACTAGTATTAATATTTTGATATTCTGGTAGGTGCAGTTTAATTGTAGCTAATACATTTCTCTTAAAATATTAGCCAATGCAAACAGTAACTTTATATCTTATTAAATATGTAACAGGAATATTTTTTTATGTGCTGAAAATTATGAATTTATAAAAGCGTACATTTTGAATATGGGTACGGAAATGGAAGGGATTAAGATTGGAAGGACAGTAATTTAGTCTAAAAAGTAGAATGTTTCAAAATATGATATTCCATCTTCAACTATAATGATCATCGTCCTCAAAAACTGCGAAGAGCAAACCATTATCAACCGCAGATGTTATATTGTACGTAAAGTGTTGACCGATAATTTTAGTGTACTGTAGAGGTTGATGGTTGTAGTGAGTGAGCCTGTCTCAATTTTGAGTATCTTGAAAGCCTGAACAAGAGGAAATAGAATTTCACGTACCCACTTTGATTGGAAAAAGCTGAAATATAAGCTATCCAATTATATTTACAAGGTTAACTTACTGAGATATGCACACTATCCCTCCTTATGCTTAGGATAACATGAAATTTTGGCAGAAAGTGGCCCCAACCCTTGTGCTTCCTGTTCTTCAATACCTTGTCACTCCCGAAGCAAACAAGCGTATTCTTGGGACGATTAGTAATGAATGTATCCTTAGGTTCATGCCCAGTATAGGGGAATATACCGATGTTTCCACTAACGTTGAACGCCAAATTTTGATCCTGTAGGTCAATTTGTAATCGAGGTATCGTGAGGACATGGAGATGGATAAACATGATATTTCTTAGCTCCTCAAGTGATAGCCTTCGTTAATGCTCAGGCAATAAATAATCGGATTTTCATTTTAGCAAAAAGAAAAGTTTTGATAAAACCCAATTAATGCGTTCATATTAAATTATCTTCTACATGACATTAGGAGATACCAAAATATTTTATTTATCTGTTAAAGAAAAATTTCAGTGTAAAAATGTGCACTAAAAATAACGCAATATGATATTAGTATCAAAGTTAGTTGGTCTTGATTATCTTTCAATATCTCCCTTATTTATGGTTTTATACAGGGTGAGTGGCTCTTGGTGTGACAAAATTTTTTGGATTATGATGCAATGTAAATGTGATACAATGGCGGTTATAAAAAAGTCCAACTCCAAAAATTAGGTCTGAAATGAATTATTTTCAGTTTTTCTAAAACACCCGTGTTTTTGTACGCAAATCTGATATTTCTCAGCAACGTATAGACATATGTGAGCAAACTACACAATTTTTAGATTCTCCGTTAAATTTTCGATTTGAAAAAGTTATCGGTTCAAACGGTAAGAAAAGACAATTAAGCTTCAGGTCGATTTAAATGGCAAAGTTGCTAAGTTTCAGAAAAACTTAAATATCATTGAACCCCATCTTTTTATCACACCCTGTACACAAGAATGTGTCAAGTGATATTAAAAACTTTGCCATTTAATAGGCTTTAAAATGGTATGCCATATGACCATAGTTAGTATCCGGTTACCTACTTTGATCGGTTTAAATATTACAAAACATGCAAGCTACAAAAAGATTAAAACAATTTAATAACAACTGTACTTAATTTTTATGTTTTATAAAACTGCCTCATAAAACAAGGAATTAAAGGTTACAAAAAAGTAAAACAGTTTAAAATAATTTGTGGACGGTAGTTATGGATTAATAGTCGCATCCTTTATCAATGTTGTAATTCCTTATCTTATCACTTTCACCAGTATTGTACATTATTCCTTATCTTGTTTTGTAAGACCAGTGTCCACATGAATTACTTCTACCTCCAATAAACTATTTCTCTGCTCAATTTAGTCAAGTGTAGGCTGCCATGGAGTTCACGACTCGAGAATACGCTGATATGAACTGTATTTACGGGATTTGTGATGGAAATACGGGTGCTGCCCAAAGATTTAGTATTTTAATAAATAAAAGTTTTGAATAACTTTATTACAATTTAGCTTTACAAACATTGTTATTACTTTTGTATAAAAATATACCGATCTATTATTATATAACTTAGTTTCTTTTCGGAAACTGTTTACCATTAAATAATATTTTATGTATTTTGATATTGAATTTAAAATTAGCTAAATTTGAGAAATACCATACAGTTCTTATTGTTATAAAATGAAAATGAAAAATGAAAATGAAAATTCCTTTATTTAAACAGGCAAAGTTAGGGCCTCATGGCCCTTTCTTACACTTAACCTGTCTGATCAATAATTATTCACAAATATTAACACTAATCTACCTTAATAAATACATTAAATTAAACATTAATCTAAACACTAAAAATTTATAAATATGATACTTCTAAATAAAAATATAATTATACAATCATAACACAAAATAATATTACAACTTCCATTTTTGAAATAAATAATATATATGCAGTTTTGACTCACTCACACTCCTCACACACAAACATCCTTGTTAGGATATGTTATTACTAACAAGATGAATAGCTAAGAAGAAATACTTGCAGAAGAGTGTTTGGAAAAGATTGTCAAATATTTTTCTGGCTGATAGTAGTAATGATGTTGAACAAAAATATTATATTAACATAGTTTGAGAGATGTTTTGCTTATCCTCTGTTAAACAGCTGATACTCACAGAGTTATGTTACAATAGCTTATGTTAAATATATACGAAATGTAGTTTTATTTAAACCCAAAGGAAAACCCTATAAAATGTTCATCATGAATTTTATATAAAACCGAATACTTAAGATGTGCTTAATGAATTGCTTTCAAAATTATATTAATTGAAAATGTGGTCAAGAAGGCCTTAGGGATCTAGACTAAGGGAGACAATTAATTAACCCCGTATAACGATTATTGATTTATTCATGATTGAACTGACTCGGGGCAACTACCCTGCAGGTATCGATATCCCATATTTAGAATCACCGGATTAATTAATCCTTAAACTAATTGATTGATTTTCAATCAATCATTAATAAAATAGATATCAATCAACAGTATTATTTTCTGTTGCCGTTTAAATCGTCTGCCAGGCCACTGTTTGTGATTATTTCCACTATATCTACAAAGTTTTTAAAATTATAAATTGTTCCAAGCTACTAAAAATTCATTTATAATAAATAGAAAAAGGTTATAAATTTTATCCGGTAACAATAGATCAGATAAAATGTTCTGTTTTCTGTGTCGTATTTGAATGGTGTGAGAATCATTTAATCGGCGGTTTAATGTTTGTATAATCCAGATAAATTAATTTAAGATTAAGAGTAAAAATACAATGAACATGATTTTTCTCACTTATTATTATTAGTTCAAATCAATCGCGAAGGAATGGAAAATGTCCTACTAAATACTTTTGTAATGTATCAATTAAAATTCAAAGCAAAAGTAGCTTAAGGTTTTTGGAATATTTTTCAAATAAAATTAATTTTGATACGTTAAATTTTATGGCGGAAATAAAACTATTCTGGCTCAGGACACACAAAATTAAGGTAGAATTCCGTCACTGTCCAATATATGTTTGGAAATTTAAAAATAATTAGAACCTGAACTCAGGACATCAATAACATCAAGTTATCAGTACAGGATTACTCAATTAATATAACAGTTTACACCCATCAACTACAGAAACATGCAGCCTGAGTGTAAATACTATTACTGGTAGCTTGGACCATCTCTAGATCCCAGAAATATGTTTATAATATTTGAAACTGGTTCCATCAGTAATAGTAGCTTTTGGCATCTCCCTTTCGGTCTATGGTAAATTTTGGTCACATAAATCTGCTGACCTGTGGAAATTTCTTGTGTCTGAAAGATATAATAGGCCTCTGACATTTATCACCTTTTATAAACGCTCTTTTCCTCAAACCTTTTATCACCAAGTCCTGCTCGTATAAGTGTTGTAAGTTTTAAAATTCGTGTTGATTCAAGTTTCTGCAAGTTTCCATCCTCTAAAAGTGCTCATAATCGGATTATTAGAACCCCTTGGAACTAGAATATTCTCACTCCAAAAATTCCTCGAGTCTGACAATTTTTGGAGTGTGAATACACTATCCAGTAGAAGGCCCGGAGTTAAAAGAGATTTAAAGATGCTTAGCCTCAGATAATTTTCAACTTTTTGGAGTTTTCGGGCCTCAAAAGCTTTTGGTCTATGAGACTTCATGCTTCTGGAACTGACAAATATGAAGGAAAACTTGAAAGCTGAAATAGTCGGCTTCGGAGTCTATAAATTATAGGAGGTTAAAATCTCCAAACTATCTAAGAATATTGTGCGATTATTAGAATGAATAATTAGTCTGTACAAGAAAACAATATATGTACATTTTATTTAGGTGTTGCAAGAGTGCAATGAATGAACAGATAAACATTGCTTATTTAAATTGTAACAAATAAATGAGATTGGGTTGAGAAAGATACATACTTGAAACCTTGACCTACAATAAATTAAGTGACAGAACTGATATAAAAGAACGAGTGTTCCCTGCACATTGAATACATTGAATGATGTCTGCCACACCCAGTGATGGATGAGCGGCCTGAACTTACAACACAGTCTCTCTTATATTTTACTTGTTGTTTGACGATTTTTGTAATTATTGAAAATTTTGTATTGTAAGTATATGGAATGAATCTGGTATAAATTAAACTTGTTATATTTTTAAATTGGTTTTACTAGCAAATCAAGTGTCTTGTACATTTCCCTATATTGACACACATATCGATACATTCGTAACGAATTATTAAGGAAGCGCTTTGTATGTTGTGAAAAATTAATGTAATAATTATAATGGACTTATCTTTACCATTCCTTATCAATGAAGGGGTTGGAAAAATGCCTTTTTGTTTTTTATCTGTCAGTCTGTTCGTAAAATATCACGCGAAAGAACTGACCTTTAGCATCAAATTAAATTTTGCTTAAAAATTCACTTATACATAAAAGAAACACCGAGTTAGGTTGTGTTGGCAATCAACCCATGGAATGTGGCTAAATGATATCAAATATATTTACATTCCTTTTGTTGGTATTCATGATGGATATGAGATAGCTGCAGAGTTAATATATTTGAAACAAACCGAGTAATGGCACACTACTTAGTAACACATGTAGCCTAATTAAATTACCTACAGACTTGTCATTTTTTACAGATATATCGAACAATATTCGACGACACATGTGTTGGCGTACTCGTAACTTATTGGTAATCAAACCCCAATCCTGGATTGCGATAAAATGACAATGAATGTCCGTTACAATCATGTAGCGCAGAGTCTTGAGATGTACTTATTACCAAGTAAAATAAATGAAGTACGCCTATCGTTACATCTGTATTAGAACAACAATGATCATGGTCTTAGCTATCCAGCCCTTCAAGGCAGTAGGATCTTTCTTGCCATATGCTGAAAGCTTGTCGTTCTTACAAAATTAGTAAGCTTGCTAAATGATAAAAATACTCCTTTATTATTGACTTCCCTGACCTAAATGATATAATTTATTTCATTATTAATACCAATTTTAATGTAAAGTAATTAAAAATAATTAATTTATCTTTACAAAGCCTTAAGTACTTATATATATACTTATTATGCTAATACCCAAATGTCGAATACTTATCATATTATATATTCTCTATAGTGATAACTTACTAAATTCGATGGGGATAAGAAACGCTTCACTTTACTAGAAGTATTTCTTTATTAAATAACTAGATACTCAGTATAATAAAATCTTATTAAATCACTGTTTAAATTTGACTAAGGAAGCATTTTATTTACTTAGAAAGTATTTTGAATTGTTTAAGTGAATGTAAAGTATACAATTAACAGGTCACGTCACATACATTCAAGCAGTTTTGAACTTATCGTTAGTTATTTATTTATTACTTTTCCTAATATTGTTATGATTACATTATATTTTAAATTAATATGTTCATATTCTCCTGATGATGTGTACAGTGTGATTACTTATAATGCCATGTTAAAGTACTTTACATTGTGTGCAGTAAGCATGTATTTGAATGAAATTTATAATTAAGTAATAGTAAACAACTTAACAGTAGTTTAGTTTTAAGCCTTTTAATTTTGAAACGATTATAGTCTTTTATTTAAGCATGTAAAAATATTTGGCTATCAATAGCAAATGTTACATATATGTTTAACATTTGTACAAAATGTGACCATATTATTTATGCATGTCTTTCATTATATGTTTTCATTTCATATTAAAAATACTCATTTCTGGGATCAATTTTGTATGAATTAGTATGCCAAGATAACAGTGGCATATTAAATCTATATTTCGCTAGCTTAGCCTAATTTATAGCTTATTATTAAATAAATCATTGGAGTTCGATATCTCAAAGGCATGACAGGGCCGATCTGATGAAAAACAGCTAGACGATGATCAGATGTCCTTGATTATAGCTAAACTTAATATGAAATCAGAATTAAAATCAAATATGTATAACCAGGTCATATATTTTTAGAGCGCACATTTGCTGCCTGTTGGACCCACGATTGCTTAATTGTGAAGGTAAATGATTTTTATAAATCCCTTGTCGTAGTGAACGTGTTTATAATAAATTGAGTGGTTACTCTAAATATTATTGGAAGTACTATGCGATTCGATTTTATAAGAGTTTTAATTGATAATTTTAAACTGTCAAGGTCTGTAGTCATTCAATATGCACTGTAAAAATGCAAAACCTTGTTAATTTATTAGCCGTGCATCGGTGTATGAATTGCAGGTATTAAAACAATTTTATTTACGTTTGTCTGCTTGTATTTCTGTTTATCTATACGTCTGTCTGACCGTAGGATATCACAAAAATATTTAACATATAGTCTTGAAATTCTTCATGAACCCTTATTTATATATTAAATCAAAAAAGATAATGATACATGTCACCTCATGGGATTTGACTGATCTTGATATAACATTTTATTTTGGTCTAATTGATAACTACTATGACAACTAGAAAATAACTGTGTAAATAAACTTCTAGATAAAGTACAATCATATGAAATTTAACGTACTATTTTTTTATTTATATACCCTAAAATGAGGAAAAAATAAAGTGGAAATTCAATGTTAACTGTAGTAATGCGAAAATTCCCATCTAGTTTTCTCAAGTTGTATTACAGCAAACAAATATTATTAATGAAAGATTCTTTTATATAAACCAGCATTTCTGTGTAAGCATTGAAATTATTTAAGTTAACTACTATTTAAAATTTGTTTACATTTTTAGTTTTCAAGGTATCAAGTAAGCCTGATATTAACAACTTATTTCAAACTTTTCTTCAACCTCTTTTAATAATAGAGTAAGATATTATACAGATAAAATTGAATGCAATATAAAAGTATGCTTTAACTGCAATTTTAGCAAACATTAAGTATACTTAGCTTGATCGCATAGTAATGAAGATTTAAAAATCAAAGTTACCATTTAAATTATTTAATTATAAGTTTAAAACCTGCAACAAAACCCATCTTAGTTGTCTTTTTACAGAAGTAGGCTTCTCAAAACCTGTGTGTATGTATGCATATTTTTCTAATCGGAGAAATAGGCAAAACTCCTAGCGTTTTTATTGGCTTTGGAATAAAATTAAATCGAACTTGAAGTTCTCATACTTGTGCAGAACCGATGAAAATGCGTACTAAACCGCAGGTAACTGCTAGCACCTATTATTTTGTTTGGTTTTAAAAACATACAAAATATTGCAAGGAATCACTATAAATTGCTATTAAGTGAACTATTTAGTGATCACAAACCCGTTGTAAGGATTGCAGTACCGATTTGCACTGTTTCTCATTGAATTCAAAACCTTAGAGAAATTAGGCGGACCTATTATATTGAATGAGGTACGGAGATTATCGTAAGCCACAAATCATTACATCTACAAGGCTATAAGAAATGTGCCTTTACTGATATTCTTCCACCACTAAAACCACAACATCATTAATTATAGAGTACAAGTATGCTGAGTTGCAAGCAGAATTTCAACTCTATGGTTCATCTCGTTTTTGATAAATCCATCGGAAGACAAAAAGTCAGATGATTCTACAGATAAGTCATTTCTACATCCCTGGAAAAAAGAGAACCTATGTCAGCTTATTCAGTCATATGCATATTGAATGGCGTACAGTTAAATGCGTAGTTAACTATGATCCATCATAGAATGTTTTCTTATATAGTTTATACAGTAATAAAACTTCATGCCTAAGTCAATCGGTTACTTCGTTTTCAATATATCATGTTGAAAGTTAGGTAGAAATTAAAATTTTCCACCCCGTTTATTGATATTATTCTGTATATTTTAGTGTCATTATATTGAATATTTATAATAAATTTGAGTGAGAACAGATGATCTACATTAACATATTTATTGAGAACCTGGCACTGTTAGCAACTCTAACCTGTGTTTATTCAAAAAGATGATTAGCAGCAGAAAGCCACTTTTCCTTTCCAGAAGTGTTTGGGGCTAAAAGACAAAACGTTAATCTTTAAATAGAATTCTTATGAATCCTCTTAAGAAAGATTTTCGTTAAATCTGTATTTAAAGGTAGCACAAAGAGCTTTTGAGCTTACTTATTTCGACATTTTCAATTGTTAAGCAAAGTTAACTGGAATTAAAAATGCTTGTAGCAATCTTTAAAGCTCTCTCTTTAACCTCTTATAATATAACGAAACCTTTCGATCATTCTGCTTTTTGGTTAAGATTACAGCATAATTTAAAATACTATTTATTTAGAAATTTATGTAATAAAGAGTATTATGATTTAATATTACTTTTGGCCGAGACAATAAAGCTTTAATTGGGGTTTAATGTATTACAGCCGGCAAAAAAAGAATAAAATTATATTTTGAAATACACAAATTTTTTCTGAGTTTTAAATTACGTATATATATATATATATAATATATATATATATATATATATATATATACGTATATATATATATATATATAAAATATATATACGTAATTTAAAAATCTGAAAAAAATTGTATATATAGTAATTTATATATAGCTTAGCATTAAAAGAATTTCGTTGTGCCTCGTTATTGTATATTTACAAAAGAAACGAATTTATATGTACGTCCATAGGTCAAATAGGTAAAACATTATTTATTATGGTTTGGCGAGAACTTCTGTTTTCAATTTGACATAGAGGGGAAATGTGACTTATTAGTTTAAGTGGTGAGGGAAAATTTTTAACAAATCAAATATTATAGCTCATCAGATTCCGGAAAAAAACATTAGTCCAGTAAAAGTTGGTAGAATAATATTGTATAACTATTTTACTCCATGAGACTCAGTCAAAGGAGATATGTTACGTGAAAACAAATTGATAGTTTTATTTATCAAAAATATTATTTATTTAGAAAAATTATTAAAAAAACTTATAATCAAATAAATAACGTGTATTGATTATCTGAAAGACTTTCATATATTATTAATTTATGTTGAAACAATAGACCTGGTATCAGTTATCTAAAAATCACATATGTAGTTATAAAAAATGAAATTCTTGTTGTGTACATATAACTGTACATGCAAATGACTTCTTATTACACAAATTGGCTTATTTTTGAGACCTCGTACTAAATACTTTAACCGTGGTTGACCAGTAAAATTTTCTTAAATCTAGAATAATTTACATGTACTTGATTATTTCTGAATTAGTCTTATTGCATGAAACATCAAGAATTGTGGAATAATGTTTTAAACAAGATCGTAAATAAAGGTTCTTTGTTTAGTTACAAAAATTTACAAATACTATTTTGAAATATGTAATTCTATATACACAAAGTTAGAGGCTTTAACCCAACCCTTTTTACCTAGAAACCATATTTTAATGCTTATTATTATTTCCAGATTATTTTTAAGTTTTTATTATACGAAAAATGTATATACTTAGTTAAAGTGTTGCATACGGTTGTTGTAAATGTTTTGTTTGTAAATAAAAATTGCTGATTTCTAACCTTTTGTTCATCACAGCGGAAATTTGTCCTTGAATACAATTATACCAACCCAATCCTAATTTCTAAGAACTGTAATTATAAACACATGCGCATTAGTTGCATCTATTGATAAGACGTAAAATGGGTTCGGATTTTGACTTATAAATCCTGAAATGGGTTAGTAACAAAAAGAATTTCTTCAGGACTTCCGATATTTTGAAATTCAGTTAGCAGAATGTTCAAGTATTTGTCTAATATCGTATGTGTGGAAAACGTATTTCCTTTTTTATTTCCTTAATAATTTCTTTACGATTCATGACTGTAAATGTTGGAAATGTTTCTAAGATTCTTTTAAAAGTATTAAATAACTAACCTCGGTTAGTAGATGACATTAGGAATTTCGTCTTTAAAGAAAACCAAGATTTTTGCCACCGGTAAAACAAATACTTCTTCAACAAAAAATCCATTATTATGCATTAATCCATTATTTTTAACATATAATAGAAACTAAAAGATGTTCTTTGATATTTTATTGGCTGAAAATTAGCAAAGCCTATCACCCGATGTACTAGAAAAATATCATTTCAGTCTCTCTGTATGATTTTGAATAAGTTTGCAATGAAAGTCAACCACAGTTTTTGTGAAATTTAAATACACTTCATTAACTATGAAGCAATTAATGAATTAACTTTGAAACTTCTTGATGTTAAATTTGTTGTTATAATTACTAACTGGTTTAAAACAAGTCACATAGATTATAATTGTGGAAAAAGACTTCTGGTGAGGTCTGATTAACTTAGTTATTACTCCTATGTCCATGTATACCTAAAGTTGTACTTAACTCATAAACTATCATCTCTCCCAGTTATATCATCATCCTCAACTCCTGTAGTTTTCTTAGATTCCTCAATAGTTGTCTCTTCTATGGTCTACTGTGTCTTCTTTTTCGTAGGTTTCCTTGTTAAAATTTTTCTCCGTATTGCACCATATATATATTAATTCTAATATTTGACAGCACGATAAAAAATATCACGAAAGCTTCTCTTTACGTAGCTGAGTTAAACCCCCCCTTCCAGTATGTGTTGTGGTATCCAGTAAATGTCAAAATTCTCCTTTCTCAGCCACGAAACTGATATTTATTATTAGTTGTAACTACCATTGTATTAAGGTATTAAATTTATCAACTTAAAACTCTTTATTTCATGTATAACACAATATGAATAAAACTTTAACACTTTTTAAACTTTTATTTTTCTTACGATGTACATTTCGAAATCTGTGATTTCATCTTCAAGTACAAAATAAGGTACTTTATTTCAATTGTACTCGTTAAAAACATTGTCGTAAACTAAAATGGACGGGTTAGGTACTTCATAATTTATTTTGTATGCTAATGATTGAGTTTATTCTATTAAAAATCTTGTTTTTGACAATATTTTTTGACTATGTTTAATTAGTAGGCAAAGGTATTTATATCATTTTCAACAGTTTACCATTTTACATAATTGTAATAACAAATGAATTATATTACAGCAACAAATTACACAAGCAGTTATAACCATAGAGAGTGAATGTGGGTGTATGTATTTGTTCACTCTAATGTGATAAGAACAACTCAATTAAAATTTCGAAAAAGTCGACTTTTGTAGAGATTACGCAGCCGACTCTCTGTATCCTGGGCATTGCACTGCTCTGCAAAGAAGAGGGTCCGCTGACGCAGTTTCACGAAAAGCTCCTGGGATTTGGTTCCAGTAGGAACTCGCAGGTTGATTCTCTCGAGCAGTTGTGGATAGTTACGATCAGTTGTATAAGATCATGGCATTCTAAATCCTTCCTAGAGCGTCCATCGACACAAATTTCATATACACTCTTCAATTAGAACATCCCTGTACTGTAACCCCTGTCGCACTCCCACCACCCTCACGAATATGTCCAGTGTGTGATGAAAGGCACTGATTTGACCAACTTGGAAGGGTGACCATGCAACTCGCCGAGAAATCCAGTATTTGCCTGACAAGGAAAGAGTATTTCCTTCCTACACTATATACATCCCATCCCGTCGTAGTCTTGTGATGAAACTGAATTCCTTCTACACAAACTTCTTAATTAAGGAGGTGAACTGAAGCCGACATACTTTAGTAATAACAGCTGAAATTTATCAGTGAATAAGTCGCACATATTAAAAAAAGATATTTAGTATTCATTGCTTATATTTTGGATGTCAAGAGACATCATAATCTAAGGAGTCCTTTGCATGGTCTGTATATAAGACTAACCCAGGATAGCCTAGAACTACAATCAGTCAACTCCTTAATTTCAATTCATTCGCAATATAGAGTGTAATAAATTACTACAAATTGTGTTTTTTAAACCCCCAAATTTTTTTTCCTCTGAGATGAACAATACGTTTTGATAACAGAAAATAGCAAAATAATAAGTAAGTAAAACCAACGAATTAACTAACACCGGTCCTTTAAAAAGTAGTTAGGTTTAGTTTACTGTTAGAACCCTTTAAAAGAAGGAAACAGGATTTTTCCGGACATTTGCCATCGTTCAGTGAAACAAGAAAAACAGTAACACTACGTTTCGAGATCTGCAATCTGATCTCTTCTTCAGGTGAAGAACTAAACTAATACATAATTACAAACTAAGTTGTAATTTCCTTCACAATCCTTCCATCGTCGAAAATAACCTTCAAACCTTTAAAAGAGTTAGGAAACGTCAGGTTAGAGCTAATGATAATCTATATGATTAATAAAAACTAACTTATTACTTTTAATGTACAGGTTTTACATACACGGTTCTTATTTAAATGTAAATCAAAATATTCTTTATCTATCGTAAAAAAATAAAATTAGTGTACATTTTAAGTAAACGAAATCATGTAATAAAAGATTGTATCTTTCCACAGTTTTGCACACACACAGTTAAAATAATAATAAGTTTATATATACGATAAACATAAAGCTAAAAGGTAGAATACTTTATTCATTTTTGTAGGAGAGTTAACAATATTTAAAGATTTCAACGAAATTAATCCTAGTTAAAAATACAAATTAGCTGATAAAAGGAACAAGTACCCGCGTTTAATCACCAAGAGAATATTAATTTCCATGTAATTATTGCTGTGAGACCTTGTTTTTCCAAGGTATCACTAATTACTTCTATCTGACCTCTCATTACCTTGTTTTCTTAATGAATAACAAGCGAAATACTGTTTTGTGTAACGATAAATTACACGAGTGGAACTCATTTTTATTCATAGGTTCTTGTTTACAAGCTGCTAATTTACGGTGATAAATTTTTGTAACGGATAGCATGGTACTGAAATGTTTCGTTTTTCGTTGTAATTATAACATTTTAGTAAATACTAAGGTCAGAATCTGTTATGCAACTCTTAAACTTTTTCAACTCAGTTATTTATTACTGAAACAGTTGATTACATTTTTTTACATTAATAATGACTACTTAGAGTCATTTTCATAGCATTATCAGTGAAAAAGGTTTATCACTATAAAGCTAACAAACTTGGATCTGGAGAGCATGGCTTTCAAATCCGGTTATTTTCTATAGAATGTACAATTTAAAAATATAAAGTAATCATATTACATAGATCTCTCATATATTTCTGATGAAACCCCTTTAGAATTTTATTGCTACATGATAGCAACTATCTCGAGGAATGCTCGTCACCTTGGTTGGAAGTTCTAGCGTCAGTTCTAAAACTACTGAAAAATTAGAACAATGTGTAACAAAGTAAATTTTCATGATTTTATATCGTCATATAATATTTGTGCTACCCTGCATTGCTAGCGACCAACGAAAAACATAAGTCAAGATAAATTATATATCATAAAAGAATTAAATTCTAAAAGATAACATCGCATGAGCTTGGAAAACAAAGTATTATAGCGTTTAGGATCGATACGAATAGCTTGAGAGTTGCAGGCACATAACAGCTTTTGACCAATACTAACATTTAGTTGTCCGTGGCCTGAGATATTTTGAACTTAGCGTGTGTACAAAGAAGTACCAGAGATAATACGAAATATATAATTTATATAATAAGATCAATATTTTACTAAGTATAAGAATATCCCTTCGAATTAAAACGGTAGAAAGGTAATGAATGAGGAGGAGCTCTTCTTATTGGAATATAAATTTTCTATTATTTCACAAAAGAAAAACTCACAATTATCCAATAATTTGTGTATTTTTCACGAGGCCTTTCGACATCGAAGATGCCATCATCAGGTGTGAATCAACAATTTAAAAAATATGGATAAATATGGACAAACTGATAAATCTGCTATTGCCAAACATGCTTTTGAAACAAACCACACCTTTAAAAACTTTACATTATTAAAACAAGTCCACAAACAAGAAGAACTCGATGCATATGAAACATTATACATAACAAAACACAAAGATAAAATTTTAAAACAATGATTTTGGACCGATTCAAAATTCACCATTCCTTTAAAATATAACTAAATTTTTTGACCCAAACTTTTATACATATACTAATATTTATATCATTTTATTTTAATTTTAACCATATAAATCTTGTTAGTTTTACTCAGCTGATATTTGTTTTTTAAATTGTTGATTCACACCTGATGATGGCATCTTCGATGTCGAAAGGCCTCGTGAAAAATACACAAATTATTGGATAATTGTGAGTTTTCTTTTGTGAAATGGTAGAAAGGTAGTTTCATTTCACGAATGTGTGATCCAGAGTTATCAAGGCGAAGATGGATTGTTAGTTAGAACTCGTTAAATTTTTGGCGTTTATATACTCGTAATATATTTAAAAATATGGAAAATCATCATCTTCAAGCAATATATAATACATAAACAGTTATAATAGTATTAGTAAGTTCCTAAAAACGTGAGATTGGTTTGGTTGCGATTAATTGTAATTATGTTTGTAAATAAAGTAACATTTAAAGATCCCTTGTATACCTCTACGTATTTATACTATATTATTGTATACCGACAGTACTCAAATTATGTATTTATAGCCGATAGCTAAATAACACACAAGATAAAAAAGAAACGTAAGAACAAACATTGTTGTAAATGTACTTATTCTTGATTTACTCTAAGATCCCTAATAACTGAGATAAACTATTTCTCCAAAGATTCTGAACGCCCTCTATCTTAAAATTTTATTATTTACAAATGTGGAAGAATGAAATGTACTGAAATTTATTAATACTAAAATTATGGTTTTGGCTTTTTTCCAACCGAGCTGTTGTGTCAATGGTAAAAAGTCGTGCATGGCAAGAAAAAATATTTTGTGTTTTTTTATTTATTTATTCTTACTGTTTTGTGCTGTATTTGTAAATTTTAACCTATGCCGACTGTATTGAGAAGAGCCTTTCTTTTAATTTCTATTTATACCGGATGTATACCTGTGGAGGCCTGACCTATGGTACGTTTGTGACTATTATTTGATAGTATGTGTTAATAGTTTTGATTTGGACTGTGATTATATGGAAAATAACTACTTAGTGCTTCCAAAATTCGCATTAAGAAATTTTTTTCCGTCTTCATATCTTTATATGTGTTATTTTGAGTTGAAATATTAAATGTATTAACATTTAAAAGATCAAATAAATAGAAAATTAGCAAAAGAAACGTACTACCGTGTGCTGAGCCGAAAGCTGAACCAAACTACTTTCTTTGCTTGCTGACTCACTACTAATTGGTTAAATCAATTAGTAACTAAATAGATAGTTTCGGAGAGTGGACTTCAGCGCGTAAAAGTTCTTTGCAATCACCTCTCACAATGTCTGACTCGGCAACTTGACATTCACACTGACATTAACTTGGAAAAGTTTCACAGTGCAATAAACCGAATGAGCAATAATTATTAGTTAAGATACAATCCCACTCTCTTTTAAAGCCGCTACACAAATGCTGTGCTCGCTTTTTTAAACTATTGCAACATTCATCGTAAATAAGTACGCTAATAAGTATGAATATCATAATTGCATTCTCATATTACCTCTTACCCGTTTCATTAGCTAGTGTAAAATGGGTATGAATAAACCCAGTAATTTAACATATAATTAAAAATATCTTTAATTTATGGACGATAAATATAAATGAGATATGGAAGATAAGTAATAAAAAGTAGTAACTAAATACATTTTACGGTACGTTTAGCTTATACATGAAAGTTAAATGTATGAATCAAAGTAGTACTAAAATACTTTATTATCTGTCTTCACATTTAACTATATGTGTACGTTTAGCTTTGTAAAACATTACTAATGATTGAGTATTCACAGTTTCATTAAATTGTAAACTTGTACGTATATATTTATACTTTTCTTGCTTTACTGAATCATTGATTGTTTCTGTGCACGATTTGAGATAGTATATACAAGTTTCACTGAGTAATGAAATTTGCTTTGGTTTTTTCGACTGATAAAACAATTTTACTGATATTAAGTGACGACCTTAAATATTTTATATTTTAGGTGTTATTCCAGTAATTCAGAAAAAGTGACTATGTTTTATTGCTTGTCCTGTAATCTACCATTATCTGCACACATCTGTCACAGAAATTTGCCTGTACCATGCAATCAGCAGTAGAGTTGTATCTAAACGTTAGTGAGGCAAGGAATCCTCAAGAAGGCGTTTATAATTAAGTCCTAACGTTCCTCAACCTGCACACTCATTTCCTATCACTTACTGTAGTGTCGGTAATAACCATTACTGGGAGTTGCTTATTACTTGGGAATAGCAGCATCTCTTAACATTCTAAGTTAGCAAATTTATACCTAGTAATATCAATCAAAATATTGTAACATGCTTTTATAACTTACCTGTCACTTTCCAGACTTCAATATTAATAATATTTACCAAGCTGTAGCCTATGCTATGAGACTATATAATTATCTTACTTATGATTAAAACTTTTGCATTTTATTTCATCGTCATATTTTATGGATCAGTCACATTTAATCTTGCCTCTAATTAAAATATTGATCACATACGTTAAAACGTGTTCGTATGAGAGGTCATATGAAAATTGTTTAATAATATTTCACATCTTTTTGTTCAGCTAAGTAATTTTTATCTTTCCCAACTTATGTCGAGGAACAGTAAAGTGTAGCCTTTCTATTGAAAGGCATCACAAAAATAAAAGTATTAAATGTTGGTTTTATGTATCAATGTAATTAAGTTACTATGTATTATATAAACTAAAATATGTCTCTACGGGTCTGTTTCTTTGTAATAGTTCTGACCGTTCGCCTATTATACGTTTAGGACACTTTATCTAACTCACCCTCTATAAATGATCGTATAACTAATGAAAGAATGGAATATTGTGCAAGCGGCATAAAATATCACATATAGCTTACCGCAGCGAATATTACCGCCTCACGCTGTTGTACAATGGAATGTAATAATGAAACCTTTATATCTGCATGTGACAGGAGCATTATTAGTAGCAAAATTGGTTCACAAATTTTGGTAGTGTTATGGTTACAAATAAAACGGAATTTTAATATAACTATTACTACATGTGTTTCTACACCTCAAAAAGCATATATGTTTAAAAAGTTATTTCCGTTTCTGAAGCAATAGAATTTAAGAAAAATAAGCTATTCTTTTTTCTCTTCAGAATAATATATTCTGATTCATTTCCTGTACTTTGGTTAAAGAATATTAATAGTGCTGGAATATCACTTATAAATAGGATGATACGACTAAATAAGTGAAGTGACGTTGTTTCTATCATAAATAAATATAAATATATTGTTGCTGGACGACTCGCCATCGATTATCATATCAGCAGTGGAATAATAATTTTATCAACAGCTTTCAAAATGCTGTAGATTTTTGCTGTATATATACAAAAAATACATATGTGTATATATATATGTACATTTACACATATGTATTTTTTCTAAAATTTGTATAAGTGGAAATAGCCTTATTTTTTAAATTGACTGGTATTTGGTCTTCCGATAATATGTTAGTTTATATGAGAAAGAAACGGGTATATACAACTTATTGAATCGTAAAAAAGTATTGGGTGTGTGGTGTAGTGGTAGCACACCCATCCGGCAAGTGAGATATCTGGATTCCAGTCCCGGCGGAGCAAGTACTTTTTGTGATCCAATGTTTACTATATTATTTATATTTATTTATTTTATTTTAATATCATTATCTTAATATATTATGTAGAATTATCTTAATATAGAAAAATTATCTTAATATATATAATATCAAAAAACATGGGAGCAACTATTTTGTGTTATTAATATTTGGGTTGCTCTAGTTTTGAAGTTTAGGGTTCATGATCAAAGAAACCGCATATTAAAACTAGAAAAATTATTATCATGATTAAATATGCCTAAAACTAAACACATCACTAATTAAAGACTCTCGATTGTAACTAATTGGATTGAAGTCAAATTCTTATTACATAATTATTTTACTGCACGTTAAAACTAATTTACAAAAGAAACATCAGATACCACGTAAGTTTGCAGCAGAAAGAGAGGGATAAGATAAAGGAGATTTTCCGAAGATATTTTTCCCTCCTTGATTGGCCGGTAGAGTCAACATCCAGGAAACGTTTCACACTCAAAGAACGACGTGTCTGTTTTCTCACAAATAGATTGTTATTTTGGTCCACCTTTGATGGATATTTTGAGTTTATTTAAGACTAAACCAGTATAATCTAAATGAAGTTCAAATATACATGTGTGTATATACTTATTAATACATATATACGTGTCCTAGCTGTATAGATATATATAGTGATGAGATACTTTTCAATCTTGGAATGTTACCCTTTTGAAGAAATTCACCTAACCTTGCATCATTTTTAAAGCCTGATTGCACATTATGTGGACAGTATAATACAAGTCATATAAAAATTATGTTTAAACATTTGTATTATAAGACTTTTATGTGAATTTACTAATTTCATTTTGTTAATGGTAACACAAAAGAAACCGCTTGGGAAAATGATCAAAAGTAATATAACATAAAAAAGCTACAACTAATGAGAACATTAGCAATACTGACCTATGTTTAAAACTGCCTGTATTCCATCAAATTCAGTGAAAATAACTTTATTCATATCAAATTAGAATTAATTAAATACAAAGCGTTATGTGCGGGCATAAAAAAGTACGTATTAAATTATACGATTTTAATGACAGAACGAAACACTAGACTGCAGTTCTTAATATATAAATTTTTTTTAAACCCACACACATTTATTCCATATACGAGGAATATGTACATATGTACGTATGATAATAATACAATTTTTCTTCGAGCGAACAAACAGTTTATTTATTTTTAAATAAATGACAGATCTATGGATTATATGATTTTCCATCGTACTTTCTCTATGAACTTTTCCATTATTACTTGATGTAATAGAGAGAAGTTATATTGCCTGTGGCCAAACATACGTATCAATTATCAGTAACTGAGTTTATGTTTTAATAAACATTAAATTTGGTGCATACGCTAGTTAGTGATGGGTCAAGTGGATTTGCCACATACAATTAATTATTCATTTTATTAAGACCTTCATTATATCGGAAAAGAAACGTTTAAAGTTTTATTTCCACAGCAAAATTAGTTCGGTCAATACATGGAATAGGAGAGGGATCACAGAACATACAAATACCGCTTCCTTACATCCCCGCATATTCTTGAGACCAATTATGACGGCGAAAACTTTGGCTGAAACCTATGATCTAAAAATAACGACAATAACGACTAAGCTGTTTGCAAATGTAAGAAATAAAATGCCATGAAATGTATATTTTTGCTATGTTGCCGCCATAAAGCTCTATCTCAATATTATGCAACAACATTTTTTTATTTAGAATATAATATTTTCCTAACTTAAATTAAATTATAATTTTTATCTTAAAATTATTTAAATACCTTCGTCTTTTACGCGTGATTATTTTGATTTCTTGACTTACAAAGAGCTCTTCCAAAAAAATTTGATTTCAAGTAACATTTAGGTGAGATATAAATGCACCAATAGGTTGTTATAATAGATATTTATATATAATATTTTTAAGATGTGTAAGATAGAAAGTTATGATATTATAAGATAAAAAACTTAGAAAGGACAATAATAATAAAGGACCAATAAAGGACAATATTGGAGAGTAGCCCGTATTTTACAATCTGGTTATTGGCATTAGTTTAGATATCCAATTTATTTTTATAAATTTTACATTATTACCTTCGTGAGCTGTATAAACTGCAAATAAGCTTTATATTTGTTTGGAGATAAGCAATGAAATGGGACACTTTATAGAATATCAGTTTAAAAATATAAGGTTAATGTTATAACTTATTATTAAAAAAACAATTCTTTTAAACCCATTATTTAAAATAATATTCTTTACGTGTGTTAATATATTAAACATTTTGTGTTTTATCTTTTGGTTGATGATATGGCGGCCAAACCCAAAATTGTTTGAACTAGGGCTCAGATTTGTTCCCATACAGATATTTGAACCCGAGTCTCTTAGACAAGCGTATGCGTTAACCACTCAGCTAGGAAGGGCAATAAGCCTTCCTTGTTAAATGTATAACGCATATCATATTGCACTAACCATTTCTACCAATTCCAACCGATCTGATGTGTACCGTATGATGTATATTTGTCAGTATTCTTATGTTATAGTTAATACTAAAGCGTAAAGAGAAAAAAATTAAAACAAAATACAATAAAACAAAACAAAATGTATGATTTTACTAATTTTAGGTCACAGATTCAGGCTAAAACCAACGAAGTAATTCCAGCCAAAATCCTCCCAAGCTGTAAGATCCTCCAGGATAAAGAGCACCAGGAGGAGTCATTCACTATGTGCTCTATTTCATCAAAATTCATCATAATCACATGCCAGGTCTAGAGTCTTTCCCCATCTAGATTTCCAAGCGTTGAATCTGCCCAATTCGGTATGAAATATGTACTAAAGGACCCACTGCTTCCGAAGAAGTTCGTTACCATCTAATCCAGTAGACAGATCGGAAATAAGATACTTACTAGTGTTTCTGTGCAAAGTGAAATCAGCTATTTCTGCAGCAGCTTTGATCACAGTGGAGGAAGTCCATTAAGTGGGTTTGAGATGAGAGCGCCACTGAGCGAGCTTATGACTTATACACCGATCTCTTTTGTACGGGACCTACTTAGTGAAACAGGAGCACAATATTTTGCAGCTGAAACGTTTGAACCAGTAAAAGTATGTATAATATTTTCTTTTTACTGTGCTAATTTTTTAGGTGGCTTTTACAAGTTAGAGGTCGATCTCAGCTAACTCTCAAATACAGAGAGTGTTCATTTTGGTTTAATGTAACACCATCAATAACACACACAAAGTAAGTATGCTATGTTTATTCTTAGCCAGATAATCAGCGACTTCTCTCATCGCAGGGTTCTAGCTGAAGTTCCCAAGATCTGAAAATAGTCTTTGAGGATTTTAAATTTATCTATGACTGTTAATTTTGCGCGGTTAAATGTGATTGACTCACTCATTTGTTCTCACACTCTTGACTTAACTGTGGGATAATGTTATTTCGAAGGCCTTTGGGGCTTTAAAGCAGATAGGACTAGGCTTGTAAACTGAACATAGTTTACCATTTCTAGAGCAATAAACCTGAAATTTGTGTCACGTTTGTTTGAAAAGGTTCCCACTCAGCTTTCGCGAAGTTCGATCTCGGCCTACGATAGGATCCTACTAGGGTAATTCGTATCCCACATAATATAAGAGCATACTTGTACTAACAGTCGGGAAAAGTGTCGAGAACCATAATACCAACTGTAAGGCATAAAAGATCAG
The DNA here is from genome assembly GCF_021130785.1 of Homalodisca vitripennis. Taxonomy (NCBI): domain Eukaryota; kingdom Metazoa; phylum Arthropoda; class Insecta; order Hemiptera; family Cicadellidae; genus Homalodisca; species Homalodisca vitripennis. Next base: position 46,984 of record NW_025780776.1, read on the forward strand.
TCAAAAAACCAAAGAATTTTGAAAAATCCGAAATAAGAGATTTAAATAGGTTAAGGTACTTTAAAGTAATTTTTACTACTTTAACTATGTTATTACTTCAACTACATTAAAGTAGGTTAAGGTAATTAAACAATTAGTTGATGCAAATTACTGCTGCATATATACATATCAATTAAAGCTTGACAAAAATATCCTTTCAATATTTTGTTCCCTTTGGAATTAGTGCCAATTTTAATCAAGCAACGTAAGGCACACCTCACTGACGCTGAATTGTATTATTGGTTTTTTGTTTAGTAATAAAATATCAGTTTGAAATAAGGTAGACAAATACAGTGTTGCAAGGAAAATCAATGAACGCGATTGTTCAATTTGGTAATCCCTAGGGTTTACATAGTTCAATTAATGTTAAAAACAGTTTCAATAACAGTTGGTGAATACATGGCAGCCGTATTGTTTTCTGCACTGGCTAAAACAAAGCGTGTTACGTTCCTAGAAAACAACACAATTGTAAACCGCTATTAAAAGATTGTAGTAAGTAGTTTACATTTACTGTAATATCATTAAGTGCGACAAACTTGTATACAGAATGACATTTTTATTTCTCTTTAAACAAAATTTACATTAACTACTTTATTTTATGTTTGCATGATGAGTGTATACTCTAAGGTATTTTGAATTTGTGGCTTTTAATTTACGTGACCCATTTGTCATCATATTCAAACTAGTTTGCCGAACGTACAAACAATTATTGATTAACTATGATTAATATTATAGTTATGTAAAATGGGAACATAAGAGTTTGATGTTTATATTTAAATACACCAGAATAAAATTTGTAACAAATTAAGGATGAATACTAATATTGAGATTGGTATTTTTAATTAACACATTGACTTTGACTGAGATTGACTACAGACTACACTACAGCTGTACTGTTTTCTGTACATGACTAGAGTCGTAGTCAAGTAGTTAATGGCGATTTATAGTAAGATAAAGTTATCATTCCAGTGTTCAGGTAAAATCAACAGAAACAAAATACTTATTTATTTCCATAAAATCTCTGTGTTGCATATAACATTAACTCAGGATATTTAATAATTTTCATTGAGTTTCTTTTGATATCATATTTAGATCCAATAAATTTAAATGAAGTTAAGATACAGCGGCAAAAAGATTTTAAATTTTATAAAACCCTTTGGCAATAAAAGTTACTGACTGATATATACTGTTTGAAACAGTATATACACACAGTTAATTGCAGAATATATCCAAATCCATTAAAGTTTGGTGAAACCATGCCTGTAATACTTACCTACTTCCTTTGTTGTTGATGCTTATTTTAATCGAGCAGCGTTAGAAATCTTCAAAATTGAAAACGGAAAGTTAAGCACTAATCCTTAGATTCAAGAAGCAATGCCTTATAAAACCTTGACCTATATGACATGATACCAAAAACGTGCTAAATATGGAGTAGCTGGCAGCACGGTTACCGCATGTAATACGTGTTGCCGATTATGCAAATAAGTGGTTTGACACAAACACGTATTTTATATTTTAAATGATTAATTTTCTCATACTCTTTCAAACGGTTGACTAACACTATTTTTTAGTGTTATTCTATAACAGTCTCAAGTGGCAACTGTAATAATATATAACACTCGGTTGTTTACTACTTCCTTATACAGTGACAACGGAGACCAAATTTCCAGTCTATAAACACGTAAAATAGTGTTTCTTTAAATATATTGACGAAACGTTTCTAGACAGGGATCAATGGTCAGCCACGCTATTTTAATTCCGGGTCGATATAGGAGGGTATCAAAATATATGGACCAAACTATTTTTTTTAATCATGTTTGTCCTAGCTTAGCAAACTTACAATATACCGTTTACGTGATACATACAAAGTAACATATCTCTGTGAGAAAATGTGATAAAAAGATTTGGCACTTTTTGGGTCTGTATTTTACATTTATTTATGTGTTTTAGGTAAGGTTTTCAATGTGTAAAGATAGGAAACATATGGCCTGATAAAATTTATTGTTTTACATTTTAACCCAATTTATTCACTAAAGATATCACATTCAAGACTCCACTAAAACTAGTTAAGCAGAGAAATGTTTTTTAGAAGAATGCATCAATACATTTAAGAGGAAACTGATTATTTGCTTACACAGTGATGCAAATTGGCTCCTAATTAGCTATCTGCGATTCTTTTTCTCAATTTGTAGCTTTGTTATTCCAAGTCCCTTTTTGTCCCTGTTTTAAAATAATAAGGATAATATTGAAAAAATAGATTTAGAATGGCTAGATTTTTAAGAATCTATTAATAGCGTTTGTTCTAAAAATAAATCAATCAATCTTAATTTTGTCCAAAAAATTTACCAATACAACGCATGTAACCTGTTCTAATTGACTCTATTAAGAATAATATTAATACTACTATATATACTATGAATAATATATATATATATATATATATATATATATATAGAGAGAGAGAGAGAGAGAGAGAGAGAGAGAGAGAGAGAGAGAGAGAGAGAGTGTGTGTTATAACATATATTAATTAAACGTTCTTATATAAATACATACTTGTATATATTGTATTAATATACTACAAACACTATCTATTAATTTTAATATCTAAGGTAATGGTTTAGAATTGTCTGTGGCTCTGGTGACTGGAGCACACATCTCATTCTACTCTGTGCTAACTATTTTTAATCCAAAAGCGTGGAGTATTCCGATGTTTGGTAAACGATTTTTTGTATTATTTTATTTATTAAAGGACACAGATACCACATACATTTTAGAAAATCACAAACGCAAGAAGTATAACTACATTTGCCAGATGCTTGAGGCAATTGCCAAAAGCAAATGTTCAGATTTGAATTTATTTCGATATCCATCCTGCATTTTTTTGGAAATACAGTTATTCCATTTGTATTTTTAATTATTGTATTGTATATTTCTCTATCAAATTTAAAAATTTCCAGTAATAAACTAGTGAGAAAAAGATAGAATGGGTTTTTATATCTAATTAACAATAAAATAATAATTTTGTAGATGTCAAATTACCTATAGTGTAGATGATTTAATTCGTAATAATTAAGGTGATGAAAAATATAAACAATAAAAATATATTCTCATGTATAATAAAACAAAATTGTTGCTTTCAACGAGTATTTGTAATATTAGTTATTAAGCAACCCGACATCATAATTTCAGAAAGACTGTAAAGGACGGAGGATCATTTCAACTTTCCGTAATAGTTGAATAGATCTTCTCTCTGATAAAACTTATGTAATTTAACACTCTGTTAAAGTTTGTTTAGTCACCTTCAAGATCTAGGTCAATATTAATAAAGCAATATTTAAAACTCTTGTTACCTTGCAACAAATACTCAAAGCATCTTTTACCTCTAAAACAGGTGTTCCTTTCAAATAATTTCAATACCTAATAATTTAAAAAGATATGAATTCATAAAAATTTATTACAGTTAAAATATTTCAGACTTATTTGTGCGATAAAAACCTTAGCACAGCTTATTTCAAAAAGTTTCATATTAATAAATATTGTTGACAATTATTTACTGTAATAATTCCATCGAAATATTTATTTTTTTGATCACGGTCATATAATATATGTAAACATTTTTTAGCAAAGCGAGCTCATAGCAACACCCTAATCACTACGTTCCACTTCTAAACTTATCATTTTAAACTGATTCAACAAACCTTTCCTACTATAGCTACTTTATGAACAGGCATTATCTGTTACAGACCAGTCTAACTGGTACCAACCCTTTCTTGACATCTTGAGAATATCGTTTAAAAAAATGCTTGATCATGTTTAAGCTAACCGTCTACTAATACCAAGACAGCACGGTACCAAGATCAACTTCCTTGGCTGTTTGAACAACACGTAAAGGCTGTTATAGATCGTCTTTGACACGAATCCGCTGTTGACTGCGTAAGACAAATATGATAATGAAAAATCTAACAGCATCTTTGCCTTCAAGAGCTAACAATCATAAATCTAAGTCAAATCTCAACAATGGGAAATGAAAATAGATATGTACCTCAATGATCGGTTCTTAGGCCAATTTTAAAAATTATTCTAACAAACGATTTCCCTAATCTCTTGTACTACGTTTATCAGCTTTTATCAATAGTTTCTTTTGAATGTGACACGGCCCTGATTGAAAACAAACAGCTGAGCACAGCTTAAACCCTCTGTCACGGTTTTTCTATCACCAACTCAAGCAAATATCATGAACATAGATAATACACCTCCATGGACACCCCATATAGATCTACCGTCATATAAACTGAGCAGCTGTATATATAGCAACAGAAAAACGAGTCAAATAAGTGGTTTCAAACAGAAAGGCTATCTACTTTGCCATGCTCGAATCGCTTGTAGCTTGGGATAGAACAAACGCCCATAATTTACAAAGAGTATTTGTGGTATAAAAGAGAGCTGTCAGGGCATACATATGACTGAGCTACAGTGAGAGTTCCAAAGAAGTTTTTAAAAGAGCAGCAGATCTTAGAAGTCGTAGTGCTGTACATCCTTGAGACCATCACATATGCCATCACAGCTAACCAAGCTAAACTAGTAGACCAGCACCACAACAACCTAAAACATAAGCGTATATTTTTTTCTATAATCTCAACATTTCATTGTACCGTTATTATAGTACATATATTATATTACTTTGGAGCTAATACTTTATAAATCAAACAACTTTTCGGAAATACTTGATTTATTCCGAATTAAAGTTCACCCAAAAATTTAACAAAGTTTACAAAACTATAGATTTGATTTTCTTCAAAAACTTCTCACAATCGGTCAAATCTAATTAAGAGTCTGCTCAAAAAAATGAATTAAAATTAAAATGAAACTAAAAATGTATACTTCTCCCAAAATGGTTTAAATTAACAAAATAAAATAAAAAGTTCTCTTCTCAAAATATTCAAAATCAAAATAACACAATACTTGATATTAACTTTACGATCAAAGTCTAATTGACAATACTTCAGAAATTGAATTAATTCAAAGACTCTGTAATATGGGAAACTTTAGAAATTTAATCACAACAGTATAAAAACAAAAGGTATTAACTAAACGCTGGTACGGGACTTACTACTTTGAAGACTATGGAGGCTGATAGGAAAAGTAATACGCACTAAAGAAAATTAATAACTTGATTTAAATTACACCCGATAAAAAGAATTACTCTATATCCCAAACTAGAGGATTAGAGGAAGAACTACTGCTTCTCAACAGGACGTCCTGCAACCTGTCGTCGACACTCGAACACTGCTCCCCCTCTCACAAGCCAACCGGCTCGGGGAAACGTATCACCGTAGACATCTCTCGATCAGCTGATATCTTGTCTCGAACCAACAAACAATGTCCAAGCACCGCGTCTAGTTATAACAAAAGAGCCTACTTCCATACCGCGATTCAGCATAAATAATTATAACTAACGGTACATCATTATGTACTAGAAAAGCATTTATGCAAGGGTGCAAGCTTTTTTCAACCTGCTCCCTCCTCACTTTTAGACTGTACCTGGAAAAGACTAAACATCGTCACACAGCCAACTGGTCGGTGCAACACCCATTCTATTCCATGAAGGAGTTCATGGACTGGAAATTTAATATCTTAACACTCCCCTTCACAAATAACTGTTACTGTCTGTTCTGTGTTACTAGAAAATTAAATCTAGTTTATATTATACTTGAACTATATTTAACCACATAGCATAACATGAGTCTATTGCTTTTCTGTACGAAATTGTTAATATATAATGGGTTGATTGATTAACTGATGAATTAAGCAGAAAGGTCCGCAGTTGAATATACGAACTGCATTTAAGAATAGTACTTCCGTATAATGTCCGTAATGTGGTGTCTCATGGTGGTAGTTTGTCGTTTTGAATAATACTTTTGCCATGCTAACATTACATTCTAATAATTTTCTACAATACCTATCTTTAAAATTTAAAAGCTTTTTGAAACATAGTTAAAAATAATTATAGTTCATTTGACAGACACACCTTTTCAATTTAGCTGTAATATATGTTATAGCTCAGAAAAAACCAAACCTTTCAGAAATTTACTTTTTAATCAGATTGAAACCTTAAAATACATAAATGTATGTGTAAATAAAGCAGAATTTTAATTGCGTTCTCTAAATAATAAGTAAGGCTGCTTGGGACAAAATAATATGATATTAAGACCATCTGAAGGATTCATTTAGATATACATAACATCATAGTAGACATCAAGGAGTTATTAAAATTATAAGCTCTAATTTAAAATAGCAAGTGCATTTGAGATCTCAATGAAAGTTACACAAGTTGTGAAAATTATATAAGTTTTAATTATATTAGTTTTTTCTTTCTGAAGAAATATATGTATTATATATTTACTCTATTTGTTATCAGATCTATTAACACATTACGTACTTTCATGAAATCAAATTTCTTGTATCTTCTTATACATTTATAATTATTTATGAAGTCAATTTATTTCTAATGTTTATAAACCTTTGAAACCACTAATTTTAATTCATAAAATCTAAAAACAATTTGCAACATATAGCAATGTAAATGCAAAGAACATTTTCTGTTAGGTACTTGAGTACGTATATTTGCATCAAATAAGTTAATTTGTTGCAGTAAAATTGGATAAAGTACCTGTTGAGGTGCGTAAAAAGAACACTTTCAGAATTGAGTGGGAAGAGAAAACGTAAGGTTTCGCGGAAATTGTTCACAAAGGAAATCCTTGTATTTTAACGTACACAATAACTTACACAACTTTCGTTTGAAACAGTCCAACTGAGATGTATACCGGATTACTATGAATGTCGCAATTGTTTGTATGAATTATATTTTGAGACTTAAAAACATCTGCTGAACGTAAAGCAGTAAGGACCGTCTCACACTAAGTGGTATTTCCGTTGTGGAAAATACCACCGACAACTTCATGCTATCAGTAGTGTTAATTATTAAATGAAAGGATATTTTAAATCTGTGAAAAGGCACTTAAACCTTCATAAGAAGTAAAAACATTTTCTGTTCTATCATAATAGAGGAAATATGTAACTTAAAGCCCAATATTTCTTTATGAAATTATTAGAAAACTTTATTCCTAAACTCTGTATACAACGTTTCTTCACACACTTTCTGACATATAAATTTAACTACAAGTCTAGAGTTTAACCCAAATAATATTTTTATTATTGAATTAGAAATTAAGTTAAACAAAAATTGGTATTTTCTAAAAACTCTAAATTACATCTGATTTTAGGTGTAATTGAAAGTTTAAAATGAACTAAAATAGACTGATTGCTTAAATCTGAAACAAATAAACCTTTAAAATGTCCACATGCAGGACTGAGTCGTGTTTCGGCCTATTTTGATGTTTCTGCCGAGTTTCACTGCGAATGTTTCTCACTATTTCAGTATTAAGGCTATTTTCATGTAAATATAGAGAATGCTTGTTTAAGTAGCATGTAAAATTTTAAGTCTATAGCCCATTTTATTCCTGTGATGTCCTGGAAATAGTTAGACACATAGACAATGGTAGTTAATAGTTAGACAATGGTACAGTTTTTACACCCTTAGCGAAAAATAAAATTTTTTTTCAGTCTATTCAGCGATAAGCTTCAATGATTCAGCCAAAATCCTTGGTTGCGTTTGCTCCATCATTTAACTCACTCATGTATATTTAGAAGTGACGTTTCATGCAAATTTTGAAGTTTACAGATAAATTATTATATCGAGATGTCTTTAAAAATGGTAAATTCGATTTTTATTTAATAATTTAAGTTTGGTAGCGATGTTACAATAATACAGATTTTAATGATGAGCTAGTTAGTATACTAGAAAGCAAGAGTGCGCTCTAACTATATTTGAACCTACAACTTTGACTTTAACATCATACACTCACACTTTTTATTAAGTTTCATAGCGGTGCTTCGTATACAAAATAATAAAAATTCAGATCACAGGCAAAACTCGTTATATAGAAATTTAGCTTCAAGCAAATTTTTAGGTCTACAGGTAATTTTATTTTCATAAGATAAACAGACATATATACAGACAGGCAGACAGACAAATGAAAGTTTTCCAATATATACTAAAATAAATGTTTAACTTAACAGGAATAGTAATATTTCATATTTATAACATTAATTTCTTTTTGTTATCAAAGTTAATTACTTATGATGATTAATGTAAAACGATAAAGCTTTTGCTTTCCAAAGTCACTCGAGTTAACAATAAAACGTGATGTATATAATTCAGATGATTTATTTATTGCGATTAAACCTGATGAACAAGTTGCAATTAATTTAGACTATAAAAATAAAAAAAATAATCATAAATAATAATAATCATGAGACCTGAAGGCTGTTCTTCAATCATAACTATGTGGATGCAATTTTTTTCTTTAATTTATTTCAGTACCTCTACTTAATATTAATAAACTAAAACACTCTCAATGTATTTCAAGTATTATTTATTGGTTTGAAATATAAAAAGTACATATTTTATTATATTACATGGAATCATAAACAAGAAGTGACACATAATATATCTCTTTAACATTAGCTTATAAGACCTGACAGTTGATACATATAAAATTTAGCTATTAGGCATGTATCATGTGTTATAATTGTATGAAATTAATTATTTACACGCATTATATTGAGATAAATGCAGTCATCACAAAAATAAGAGGATTGTATTCAATTGACCGAGAATTATAAATAATATGAACGTTTATAATTATAAAGGTTTTAATGAGGAGCAGGATAAAACAAATAATTATTGGAAACACAGTGTATGAATTCATAAAGTTGAATGTACAAATCGAATCTTGGTGTCTGGAAACGTTTTCTCATTTTTATATCAGTGCCGACCTGCAAAATCAAATAAAACAAGATAATTTCAAAGTATATAATGTATAAATGTAATAAAGATAATAATATTTTTCTCAAAGTCAAATAAATGAGTAATATAGAATGAGGAATTTATAGAAATAAACATGTCTTGAGCGGAGTTTACTGAATTATTTAATCATTATCTTCATGAAGCATCAAAGATTGGGATTGTTTATTTAAAGAGCCAGCGAAAAACAAAAGTAATCCTTTATGTGTCTGATACTCGGCGAGGAAGGATAAAAGGATATCTCTTCATTTGTTGTACAATATTTCCTGCAGTTTTCTCTCTGATTAGTTTTTGCTGTAGATCTTCACCGCCTATCTTTTGAGCAAATTTAAAATTTTTAATGAAGACATACCGGTATACTTAAAAAAAACGCGTCACTGACAAAATAAAAAACAGCAATTTATGAACAGTTATAAAGATTGTTTATTGCAAAAGCATGATAATAAATTTACAGACACTCTCAAACGTAAAGTTGCGGAATGCTGGAAAACCTAGGTTGAAATATTTTAGCATAAAAAATAGAAAGCTACCACATGAATATCAAAATACAAATTTTTTAATCCAATCAGTTGTCTTCACATGCTAGTTTTAAAATTTTAATTCTTCATGTGAGAAGATTCACAAATAAATCAAACAGGAGGAGAAATATCGAATAATACTCCAAAAGTTAAAAAAATAAAACTCTTAAACTGCAAACCTAACTAAAATATATAATTCAAATAAGTATTGTCAAATGAGAATTATTTACAGTTTATAAGGTAGCATTTTATTGACTTCATACAATGAAAACTAGTATTAATATTTTGATATTCTGGTAGGTGCAGTTTAATTGTAGCTAATACATTTCTCTTAAAATATTAGCCAATGCAAACAGTAACTTTATATCTTATTAAATATGTAACAGGAATATTTTTTTATGTGCTGAAAATTATGAATTTATAAAAGCGTACATTTTGAATATGGGTACGGAAATGGAAGGGATTAAGATTGGAAGGACAGTAATTTAGTCTAAAAAGTAGAATGTTTCAAAATATTATATTCCATTTTCAACTATAATGATCATCGTCCTCAAAAACTGCGAAGAGCAAACCATTATCAACCGCAGATGTTATATTGTACGTAAAGTGTTGACCGATAATTTTAGTGTACTGTAGAGGTTGATGGTTGTAGTGAGTGAGCCTGTCTCAATTTTGAGTATCTTGAAAGCCTGAACAAGAGGAAATAGAATTTCACGTACCCACTTTGAATGGAAAAAGCTGAAATATAAGCTATCCAATTATATTTACAAGGTTAACTTACTGAGATATGCACACTATCCCTCCTTATGCTTAGGATAACATGAAATTTTGGCAGAAAGTGGCCCCAATACTTGTGCTTCCTGTTCTTCAATACCTTGTCACTCCCGAAGCAAACAAGCGTATTCTTGGGACGATTAGTAATGAATGTATCCTTAGGTTCATGCCCAGTATAGGGGAATATACCGATGTTTCCACTAACGTTGAACGCCAAATTTTTTTGATCCTGTAGGTCAATTTGTAATCGAGGTATCGTGAGGACATGGAGATGGATAAACATGATATTTCTTAGCTCCTCAAGTGATAGCCTTCGTTAATGCTCAGGCAATAAATAATCGGATTTTCATTTTAGCAAAAAGAAAAGTTTTGATAAAACCCAATTAATGCGTTCATATTAAAATTATCTTCTACATGACATTAGGAGATACCAAAATATTTTATTTATCTGTTAAAGAAAAATTTCAGTGTAAAAATGTGCACTAAAAATAACGCAATATGATATTAGTATCAAAGTTAGTTGGTCTTGATTATCTTTCAATATCTCCCTTATTTATGGTTTTATACAGGGTGAGTGGCTCTTGGTGTGACAAAATTTTTTGGATTATGATGCAATGTAAATGTGATACAATGGCGGTTATAAAAAAGTCCAACTCCAAAAATTAGGTCTGAAATGAATTATTTTCAGTTTTTCTAAAACACCCGTGTTTTTGTACGCAAATCTGATATTTCTCAGCAACGTATAGACATATGTGAGCAAACTACACAATTTTTAGATTCTCCGTTAAATTTTCGATTTGAAAAAGTTATCGGTTCAAACGGTAAGAAAAGACAATTAAGCTTCAGGTCGATTTAAATGGCAAAGTTGCTAAGTTTCAGAAAAACTTAAATATCATTGAACCCCATCTTTTTATCACACCCTGTACACAAGAATGTGTCAAGTGATATTAAAAACTTTGCCATTTAATAGGCTTTAAAATGGTATGCCATATGACCATAGTTAGTATCCGGTTACCTACTTTGATCGGTTTAAATATTACAAAACATGCAAGCTACAAAAAGATTAAAACAATTTAATAACAACTGTACTTAATTTTTATGTTTTATAAAACTGCCTCATAAAACAAGGAATTAAAGGTTACAAAAAAGTAAAACAGTTTAAAATAATTTGTGGACGGTAGTTATGGATTAATAGTCGCATCCTTTATCAATGTTGTAATTCCTTATCTTATCACTTTCACCAGTATTGTACATTATTCCTTATCTTGTTTTGTAAGACCAGTGTCCACATGAATTACTTCTACCTCCAATAAACTATTTCTCTGCTCAATTTAGTCAAGTGTAGGCTGCCATGGAGTTCACGACTCGAGAATACGCTGATATGAACTGTATTTACGGGATTTGTGATGGAAATACGGGTGCTGCCCAAAGATTTAGTATTTTAATAAATAAAAGTTTTGAATAACTTTATTACAATTTAGCTTTACAAACATTGTTATTACTTTTGTATAAAAAATATACCGATCTATTATTATATAACTTAGTTTCTTTTCGGAAACTGTTTACCATTAAATAATATTTTATGTATTTTGATATTGAATTTAAAATTAGCTAAATTTGAGAAATACCATACAGTTCTTATTGTTATAAAATGAAAATGAAAAATGAAAATGAAAAATGAAAATGAAAATTCCTTTATTTAAACAGGCAAAGTTAGGGCCTCATGGCCCTTTCTTACACTTAACCTGTCTGATCAATAATTATTCACAAATATTAACACTAATCTACCTTAATAAATACATTAAATTAAACATTAATCTAAACACTAAAAAATTATAAATATGATACTTCTAAATAAAAATATAATTATACAATCATAACACAAAAATAATATTACAACTTCCATTTTTGAAATAAATAATATATATGCAGTTTTGACTCACTCACACTCCTCACACACAAACATCCTTGTTAGGATATGTTATTACTAACAAGATGAATAGCTAAGAAGAAATACTTGCAGAAGAGTGTTTGGAAAAGATTGTCAAATATTTTTCTGGCTGATAGTAGTAATGATGTTGAACAAAAATATTATATTAACATAGTTTGAGAGATGTTTTGCTTATCCTCTGTTAAACAGCTGATACTCACAGAGTTATGTTACAATAGCTTATGTTAAATATATACGAAATGTAGTTTTATTTAAACCCAAAGGAAAACCCTATAAAATGTTCATCATGAATTTTATGTAAAACCGAATACTTAAGATGTGGATTAATGAATTGCTTTCAAAATTATATTAATTGAAAATGTGGTCAAGAAGGCCTTAGGGACCTAGACTAAGGGAGACAATTAATTAACCCCGTATAACGATTATTGATTTATTCATGATTGAACTGACTCGAGGCAACTACCCTGCAGGTATCGATATCCCATATTTAGAATCATCGGATTAATTAATCCTTAAACTAATTGATTGATTTTCAATCAATCATTAATAAAATAGATATCAATCAACAGTATTATTTTCTGTTGCCGTTTAAATCGTCTGCCAGGCCACTGTTTGTGATTATTTCCACTATATCTACAAAGTTTTTAAAATTATAAATTGTTCCAAGCTACTAAAAATTCATTTATAATAAATAGAAAAAGGTTATAAATTATATCCGGTAACAATAGAGCAGATAAAATGTTCTGTTTTCTGTGTCGTATTTGAATGGTGTGAGAATCATGTAATCGGTGGTTTAATGTTTGTATAATCCAGATAAATTAATTTAAGATTAAGAGTAAAAATACAATGAACATGATTTTTCTCACTTATTATTATTAGTTCCAAACAATCGCGAAGGAATGGAAAATGTCCTACTAAATACTTTTATAATGTATCAATTAAAATTCAAAGCAAAAGTAGCTTAAGGTTTTTGGAATATTTTTCAAGTAAAATTAATTTTGATACGTAAATGTTATAGCGGAAATAAAACTATTCTGGCTCAGGACACACAAAATTAAGGTAGAATTCCGTCACTGTCCAATATATGTTTGGAAATTTAAAAATAATTAGAACCTGAACTCAGGACTTCAATAACATCAAGTTACTAGTACAGGATTACTCAATTAATATAACAGTTTACACCCATCAACTACAGAAACATGCAGCCTGTGTGTACATACTATTACTGGTAGCTTGGACCATCACTAGATCCCAGAAATATGTTTTATAATATTTGAAACTGGTTCCATCATTAATAGTAGCCTTTGCCATCTCCCTTTCGGTCTATGGTAAATTTTAGTCACATAAATCTGCTAACCTGTGGAAATTTCTTGTGTCTGAAAGATATAGGCCTCTGAAATTTATCACCTTTTATAAACGCTCTTTTTCTCAAACCTTTTATCACCAAGTCCTGCTCGTATAAGTGTTGTCAGTTTTAAAATTCGTGTTGATTCAAGTTTCTGCAAGTTTCCATCCTCTAAAAGTGCTCATAATCGGATTATTAGAACTCCTTGGAACTAGAATATTCTCACTCCAAAAATTCCTCGAATCTGACAATTTTTGGAGTGTGAATACACTATCCAGTAGAAGGTCCGGAGTTATATGAGATTTAAAAATACTTAGCTTCAGATAATTTTCAACTTTTTGGAGTTTTCGGGCCTCAAAAGCTTTTGGTCTATGAGAATTCATGCTTCTGGAACTGATAAATATGAAGGAAAACTTGGAAGCTGAAATATTAGCTAACCACTTCCACTTTTCCGGATGCATGGAAGGAGGCAATTGTACTGCCTCTTCCCAAAGTCAAAGCACCTTCATCTGTGTCCGAGCTGCGTCCAATTTCGATATTGCCTGCCCTGTCGAAGATAATGGAGAAGCTGGTTGTTTCACAAATGGTACAGTTTCTGGAGTCGGAGAATATCCTTCCAGCCTTACAGTCTGGGTTCAGGAAGGACTATAGTACTGCAACTGCGCTATTGCTCGTTTGTGACGAGTTGCTTCACGCAAGGGCGGATAAGAAAGCATCTCTTCTTGCAATGCTGGACTTTTCACATGCATTCGACTCAATAGACCACAAGATGTTGTTGGCTGTCATGCATTTTTATGGTTTTCGACCAGAGGTGGTTTCTTGGTTTGATTCCTATTTGGTGAATAGGAGACAAAAGGTTAAAATTGGGATGGATTTCTCCTCATCTTTAAGTAGAGTTGCTGGTGTTCCACAGGGAAGTTGCCTTGGGCCCATTCTATTCACCCTGTTTTCCGCCACTATGGGTTCAGACTTGCAACATAGTCGCTTGTATTCATACGCCGATGATGCTCAACTGTGTGTTTCATATGAAGCCGGAAGAGCTGACTCAGCAGTTTCAATTTTGAATGCTGACTTAAGCATTGTCCATGATTGGTCTGAGAGGCATGGAATTAAACTGAACAAGGAAAAGTGTAGTGTGTTGTCGATTCCTTCCAATGTAGGTTCGGAGACAGTGGGTGAGGTGTTGCTTGGCAGTGTCAGACTGAAGGAGTGTGAATCCTCAAAGCTCTTGGGCCTCATGCTTGATAGTGGCCTCACACTATATGGTCATGTAAGTGCTGTATGTCGGCGAACACTTGGTCGACTGAGAATGCTATACAAGCATAGGCACATGTTTCCTAGAGAGACCAGGCTTCGCCTTGTCCGGGCTCTTGTGCTCTCTGTGATCGATTATTCCCTCCCTGTCTATGGCAACATTGTGTCTAAAGGAGATTTAGAAAAATTACAGAGGGTCCAAAATATGTGTGTAAGGTATGTATGTGGTTTAAGAAGGTTTGACCATGTTTCGGAGGCTCGACGATCGCTGGGTTTTTTGACTGTAGCTGATACTTGTACCCTGCGCTCCTCATGCCTGGTTTACAGAATCCTGACCACTGGCAGGCCGGGATATCTGAGAGAAAAACTAAAAAGCAGGTCTCAAGTCCGATCTCGCAGTACTAGACAGGATCAAGTGTTGGAGATGCCTCGCGTTCGCCGTGAATTTGAAAGAAAACGATTTGCGTACTTTGCTCCCAAATTATATAATGAACTGTCCTCCAGCGTAACAGGCCAGGGTGTATCTGAAACGACATACAAAGAAAATATATACAAGTATTTAATGTACAATACAAGGTGATATAGCCATATATAACTGTATGTCTAATATTATGTTTGATTTATTAATAACTATACAATAAGCTTTTAATTTTTTAAGAACTATAATAAGACATGAGTGGTTTTGTAAACCAGCAATTATTGTTTAAAACCGCTCCAAAATAAAGTCCTTATTTATATAGCAGAGCGAGTGTTCCCTGCACACATTGAATGATGTCTGCCACACCCTAGTGATGGATGAGCGGCCTGAACTTACAACACAGTCTCTCTTATATTTTACTTGTTGTTTGACGATTTTTGTAATTATTGAAAATCTTGTATTGTAAGTATATAGAATTAATCTGGTATAAAACTATACTTGTTATTTTTTAAATAGGGTTTATTAGCAAATCAAGTGTCTTGTACATTTCCCTATATTGACACACATATTGATACATTCATAATGAA
The DNA here is from genome assembly GCF_021130785.1 of Homalodisca vitripennis. Lineage (NCBI taxonomy): Eukaryota > Metazoa > Arthropoda > Insecta > Hemiptera > Cicadellidae > Homalodisca > Homalodisca vitripennis. The sequence continues at coordinate 62,796 of NW_025780776.1, forward strand.
TTATTAAGGAAGCGCTTTTTATGTTGTGAAAAATCAATGTAATAATTATAATGGACTGATCTTTACCATGCTTATCAATGAAGGGGTTGGAAAAATGCCTTTTTGTTTTTTTATCTGTCAGTCTGTTCGTAAAATATCACGCGAAAGAACTGACCTTTAGCATCAAATTAAATTTTGCTTAAAAATTCACTTATACATAAAAGAAACACCGAGTTAGGTTGTGTTGGCAATCAACCCATGGAATGTGGCTAAATGATATCAAATATATTTACATTCCTTTTGTTGGTATTCATGATGGATATGAGATAGCTGCAGAGTTAATATATTTGAAACAAACCGAGTAATGGCACACTACTTAGTAACACATGTAGCCTAATTAAATTACCTACAGACTTGTCATTTTTTGCAGATATATCGAACAATATTCGACGACACATGTGTTGGCGTACTCGTAACTTATTGGTAATCAAACCCCAATCCTGGATTGCGATAAAATGACAATGAATGTCCGTTACAATCATGTAGCGCAGAGTCTTGAGATGTACTTATTACCAAGTAAAATAAATGAAGTACGCCTATCGTTACATCTGTATTAGAACAACAATGATCATGGTCTTAGCTATCCAGCCCTTCAAGGCAGTAGGTTCTTTCTTGCCATATGCTGAAAGCTTGTCGTTCTTACAAAATTAGTAAGCTTGCTAAATGATAAAAATACTCCTTTATTATTGACTTCCCTGACCTAAATGATATAATTTATTTCATTATTAATACCAATTTTAATGTAAAGTAATTAACAATAATTAATTTATCTTTACAAAGCCTTAAGTACTTATATATATACTTATTATGCTAATACCCAAATGTCGAATACTTATCATATTATATATTCTCTATAGTGATAACTTACTAAATTCGATGGGGATAAGAAACGCTTCACTTTACTAGAAGTATTTCTTTATTAAATAACTAGATACTCAGTATAATAAAATCTTATTAAATCACTGTTTAAATTTGACTAAGGAAGCATTTTATTTACTTAGAAAGTATTTTGAATTGTTTAAGTGAATGTAAAGTATACAATTAACAGGTCACGTCACATACATTCAAGCAGTTTTGAACTTATCGTTAGTTATTTATTTATTACTTTTCCTAATATTGTCATGATTACATTATATTTTAAATTAATATGTTCATATTCTCCTGATGATGTGTACAGTGTGATTACTTATAATGCCATGTTAAAGTACTTTACATTGTGTGCAGTAAGCATGTATTTGAATGAAATTTATAATTAAGTAATAGTAAACAACTTAACAGTAGTTTAGTTTTAAGCCTTTTAAATTTTGAAACGATTATAGTCTTTTATTTAAGCATGTAAAAATATTTGGCTATCAATAGCAAATGTTACATATATGTTTAACATTTGTACAAAATGTGACCATATTATTTATGCATGTCTTTCATTATATGTTTTCATTTCATATTAAAAATACTCATTTCTGGGATCAATTTTGTATGAATTAGTATGCCAAGATAACAGTGGCATATTAAATCTATATTTCGCTAGCTTAGCCTAATTTATAGCTTATTATTAAATAAATCATTGGAGTTCGATATCTCAAAGGCATGACAGGGCCGATCTGATGAAAAACAGCTAGACGATGATCAGATGCCCTTGATTATAGCTAAACTTAATATGAAATCAGCATTAAAATCAAATAAGTATAACCAGGTCATATATTTTTAGAGCGCACATTTGCTGCCTGTCGGACCCACGATTGCTTAATTGTTAAGGTAAATGATTTTTATAAATCCCTTGTCGTAGTGAACGTGTTTATAATAAATTGAGTGGTTACTCTAAATATTATTGGAAGTACTATGCGATTCGATTTTATAAGAGTTTTAATTGATAATTTTAAACTGTCAAGGTCTGTAGTCATTCAATATGTACTGTAAAAATGCAAAACCTTGTTAATTTATTAGCCGTGCATCAGTGTATGAATTGCAGGTATTAAAACAATTTTATTTACGTTTGTCTGCTTGTATTTCTGTTTATCTATACGTCTGTCTGATCGTAGGATATCACAAAAATATTCGACATATAGTCTTGAAATTCTTCATGAACCCTTATTTATATATTAAATCAAAACAGATAATGATGCATGACACCTCATGGGATTTGACTGATCTTGATATAACATTTTATTTTGGTCTAATTGATAACTACTATGACAACTAGAAAATAACTGTGTAAATAAACTTCTAGACAAAGTACAATCATATGAAATTTAACGTACTATTTTTTAATTTATATACCCTATAAATGAGGAAAAAATAAAGTGGAAATTCAATGTTAACTGTAGTAACGCGAAAATTCCCATCTAGTTTTCTCAAGTTGTATTACAGCAAACAAATATTATTAATGAAAGATTCTTTTATATAAACCAGCATTTCTGTGTAAGCATTGAAATTATTTAAGTTAACTACTATTTAAAATTTGTTTACATTTTTAGTTTTCAAGGTATCAAGTAAGCCTGGTATTAACAACTTATTTCAAACTTTTCTTCAACCTCTTTTAAGAATATAGTAAGATATTATACAGATAAAATTGAATGCAATATAAAAGTATGCTTTAACTGCAATTTTAGCAAAACATTAAGTATACTTAGCTTGATCGCATAGTAATGAAGATTTAAAAATCAAAGTTACCATTTAAATTATTTAATTATAAGTTTAAAACCTGCAACAAAACCCATCTTAGTTGTCTTTTTACAGAAGTAGGCTTCTCAAAACCTGTGTGTATGTATGCATATTTTTCTAATCGGAGAAATAGGCAAAACTCCTAGCGTTTTTATTGGCTTTGGAATAAAATTAAATCGAACTTGAAGTGCTCATACTTGTGCAGAACCGATGAAATTGCGTACTAAACCGCAGGTAACTGCTAGCACCTATTATTTTGTTTGGTTTTAAAAACATACAAAATATTGCAAGGAATCACTATAAATTGCTATTAAGTGAACTATTTAGTGATCACAAAACCCGTTGTAAGGATTGCAGTACCGATTTGCACTGTTTCTCATTGAATTCAAAACCTTAGAGAAATTAGGCGGACCTATTATATTGAATGAGGTACGGAGATTATCGTAAGCCACAAATCATTACATCTACAAGGCTATAAGAAATGTGCCTTTACTGATATTCTTCCACCACTAAAACCACAACATCATTAATTATAGAGTACAAGTATGCTGAGTTGCAAGCAGAATTTCAACTCTATGGTTCATCTCGTTTTTGATAAATCCATCGGAAGACAAAAAGTCAGATGATTCTACAGATAAGTCATTTCTACATCCCTGGAAAAAAGAGAACCTATGTCAGCTTATTCAGTCATATGCTTCAATGGCGTACAGTTAAATGCGTAGTTAACTATGATCCATCATAGAATATTTTCTTGTATAGTTTATACAGTAATAAAACTTCATGCCTAAGTCAATCGGTTACTTCGTTTTCAATATATCATGTTGAAAGTTAGGTAGAAATTAAAATTTTCCACCCCGTTTATTGATATTATTATGTATATTTTAGTGTCATTATATTGAATATTTATAATAAATTTGAGTGAGAACAGATGATCTACATTAACATATTTATTGAAAACCTGGCACTGTTAGCAACTCTAGCCTGTGTTTATTCAAAAAGATGATTAGCAGCAGAAAGCCACTTTTCCTTTCCAGAAGTGTTTGGGGCTAAAAGACAAAACGTTAATCTTTAAATAGAATTCTTATGAATCCTCTTAAGAAAGATTTTCGTTAAATCTGTATTTAAAGGTAGCACAAAGAGCTTTTGAGCTTACTTATTTCGACATTTTCAATTGTTAAGCAAAGTTAACTGGAATTAAAAATGCTTGTAGCAATCTTTAAAGCTCTCTCTTTAACCTCTTATAATATAACGAACCCTTTCGATCATTCTGCTTTTTGGTTAAGATTACAGCATAATTTAAAATACTATTTATTTAGAAATTTATGTAATAAAGAGTATTATGATTTAATATTACTTTTGGCCGAGACAATAAAGCTTTAAGTGGGGTTTAATGTATTACAGCCGGCAAAAAAAGAATAAAATTATATTTCGAAATACACAAATTTTTTCTGAGTTTTAAATTACGTGTATATATATATATATATATATATATATATATATATATATATATATACGTAATTTAAAACTCTGAAAAAATTTGTATATATAGTAAATTTTATATATAGCTTAGCATTAAAAGAATTTCGTTGTGCCTCGTTATTGTATATTTACAAAAGAAACGAATTTATATGTACGTCCATAGGTCAAATAGGTAAAACATTATTTATTATGGTTTGGCGAGAACTTCTGTTTTCAATTTGACATAGAGGGGAAATGTGACTTATTAGTTTAAGTGGTGAGGGAAAATTTTTAACAAATCAAATATTATAGCTCATCAGATTCCGGAAAAAACATTAGTCCAGTAAAAGTTGGTAGAAGAATATTGTATAACTATTTTACTCCATGAGACTCAGTCAAAGGTATAAGGCACGGGGAGATATGTTACGTGAAAACAAATTGATAGTTTTATTTATCAAAAATATTATTTGTTTTCATTATTAAAAAAACTTATAATCAAATAAATAACGTGTATTGATTATCTGAAAGACTTTCATATATTATTAATTTATGTTGAAACAATAGAACTGGTATCATTTATCTAAAAATCACATATGTAGTTATAAAAAATGAAATTCTTGTTGTGTACATATAACTGTACATGCAAATGACTTCTTATTACACAAATTGGCTTATTTTTGAGACCTCGTACTAAATACTTTAACCGTGGTTGGCCAGTAAAATTTTCTTAAATCTAGAATAATTTACATGTACTTGATTATTTCTGAATTAGTCTTATTGCATGAAACATCAAGAATTGTGGAATAATGTTTTAAACAAGATCGTAAATAAAGGTTCTTTGTTTAGTTACAAAAATTTACAAATACTATTTTGAAATATGTAATTCTATATACACAAAGTTAGAGGCTTTAACCCAACCCTTTTTACCTAGAAACCATATTTTAATGCTTATTATTATTTCCAGATTATTTTTAAGTTTTTATTATACGAAAAATGTATATGCTTAGTTAAAGTGTATTGCATACGGTTGTCGTAAATATTTTGTTTGTAAATAAAAATTGCTGTTTTCTAACCTTCTGTTCATCACAGCGGAAATTTGTCCTTGAATACAATTATACCAACCCAATCCTAATTTCTAAGAACTGTAATTATAAACACATGCGCATTAGTTGCATCTATTGATAAGACGTAAAATGGGGTTCGGATTTTGACTTATAAATCCTGAAATGGGTTAGTAACATAAAGAATTTCTTCAGGATTTCCGATATTTTGAAATTCAGTTAGCAGAATGTTCAAGTATTTGTCTAATATCGTATGTGTGGAAAACGTATTTCCTTTTTTATTTCCTTAATAATTTCTTTACGATTCATGACTGTAAATGTTGGAAATGTTTCTAAGATTGTTTTAAAAGTATTAAATAACTAACCTCGGTTAGTAGATGACATTAGGAATTTCGTCTTTAAAGAAAACCAAGATTTTTGCCACCGGTAAAACAAATACTTCTTCAACAAAAAATCCATTATTATGCATTAATCCATTATTGTTAACATATAATAGAAACTAAAAGATGTTCTTTGATATTTTATTGGCTGAAAATTAGCAAAGCCTATCACCCGATGTACTAGAAAAATATCATTTCAGTCTCTCTGTATGATTTGGACTAAGTTTGCAATGAAAGTCAACCACAGTTTTTGTGAAATTTAAATACACTTCATTAACTATGAAGCAATTAATGAATTAACTTTGAAACTTCTTGATGTTAAATTTGTTGTTATAATTACTAACTGGTTTAAAACAAGTCACATAGATTATAATTGTGGAAAAAGACTTCTGGTGAGGTCTGATTAACTTAGTTATTACTCCTATGTCCATGTATACCTAAAGTTGTACTTAACTCATAAACTATCATCTCTCCCAGTTATATCATCATCCTCAACTCCTGTAGTTTTCTTAGATTCCTCAGTTGTCTCTTCTATGGTCTACTGTGTCTTCTTTTTCGTAGGTTTCCTTGTTAAAATTTTTTCTCCGTATTGCACCATATATATATTAATTCTAATATTTGACAGCACGATAAAAAATATCACGAAAGCTTCTCTTTACGTAGCTGAGTTAAACCCCCACTTCCAGTATGTGTTGTGGTATCCAGTAAATGTCAAAATTCTCCTTTCTCAGCCACGAAACTGATATTTATTATTAGTTGTAACTACCATTGTATTAAGGTATTAAAATTCATCAACTTAAAACTCTTTATTTCATGTATAACACAATATGAAATAAAACTTTAACACTTTTTAAACTTTTATTTTTCTTACGATGTACATTTCGAAATCTGTGATTTCATCTTCAAGTACAAAATAAGGTACTTTATTTCAATTGTACTCGTTAAAAACATTGTCTTAAACTAAAATGGACGGGTTAGGTACTTCATAATTTATTTTTTATGCTAATGATTGAGTTTATTCTATTAAAAATCTTGTTTTTGACAATATTTTTTGACTAGGTTTAATTAGTAGGCAAAGGTATTTATATCATTTTCAACAGTTTACCATTTTACATAATTGTAATAACAAATGAATTATATTACAACAACAAATTACACAAGCAGTTATAACCATAGAGAGTGAATGTGGGTGTATGTATTTGTTCACTCTAATGTGATAAGAACAACTCAATTAAAATTTCGAAAAAGTCGACTTTTGTAGAGATTACGCAGCCGACTCTCTGTATCCTGGGCATTGCACTGCTCTGCAAAGAAGAGGGTCCGCTGACGCAGTTTCACGAAAAGCTCCTGGGATTTGGTTCCAGTAGGAACTCGCAGGTTGATTCTCTCGAGCAGTTGTGGTTAGTTACGATCAGTTGTATAAGATCATGGCATTCTAAATCCTTCCTAGAGCGTCCATCGACACAAATTTCATATACACTCTTCAATTAGAACATCCCTGTACTGTAACCCCTGTCGCACTCCCACCACCCTCACGAATATGTCCAGTGTGTGATGAAAGGCACTGATTTGACCAACTTGGAAGGGTGACCATGCAACTCGCCGAGAAATCCAGTATTTGCCTGACAAGGAAAGAGTATTTCCTTCCTACACTATATACATCCCATCCCGTCGTAGTCGTGTGATGAAACTGAATTCCTTCTACACAAACTTCTTAATTAAGGAGGTGAACTGAAGCCGACATACTTTAGTAATAACAGCTGAAATTAATCAGTGAATAAGTCGCACATATTAAAAAAAGATATTTAGTATTCATTGCTTATATTTTGGATGTCAAGAGACATCATAATCTAAGGAGTCCTTTGCATGGTCTGTATATAAGACTAACCCAGGATAGCCTAGAACTACAATCAGTCAACTCCTTAATTTCAATTCATTCGCAATATAGAGTGTAATAAATTACTACAAATTGTGTTTTTAAACCCCCAAATTTTTTTTCCTCTGAGATGAACAATACGTTTTGATAACAGAAAATAGCAAAATAATAAGTAAGTAAAACCAACGAATTAACTAACACCGGTCCTTTAAAAAGTAGTTAGGTTTAGTTTACTGTTAGAACCCTTTAAAAGAAGGAAACAGGATTTTTCCGGACATTTGCCATCGTTCAGTGAAACAAGAAAACAGTAACACTACGTTTCGAGATCTGCAATCTGATCTCTTCTTCAGGTGAAGAACTAACCTAATACATAATTACAAACTAAGTTGTAAATTCCTTCACAATCCTTCCATCGTCGAAAATAACCTTCAAACCTTTAAAAGAGTTAGGAAACGTCAGGTTAGAGCTAATGATAATCTATATGATTAATAAAAACTAACTTATTACTTTTAATGTACAGGTTTTACATACACGGTTCTTATTTAAATGTAAATCAAAATATTCTTTATCTATCGTAATAAAATTAAATTAGTGTACATTTTAAATAAACGAAATCATGTAATAAAAGATTGTATCTTTTCACAGTTTTGCACACACACAGTTAAAATAATAATAAGTTTATATATATATATACGATAAACATAAAGCTAAAAGGTAGAATACTTTATTCATTTTTGTAGGAGAGTTAACAATATTTAAAGATTTCAACGAAATTAATCCTAGTTAAAAATACAAATTAGCTGATAAAAGGAACAAGTACCCGCGTTTAATCACCAAGAGAATATTAATTTCCATGTAATTATTGCTGTGAGACCTTGTTTTTCCAAGGTATCATTAATTACTTTTATCTGACCTCTCATTACCTTGTTTTATTAATGAATAACAAGCGAAATACTGTTTTGTGTAACGATAAATTACACGAGTGGAACTCATTTTTATTCATAGGTTCTTGTTTACAAGCTGCTAATTTACGGTGATAGATTTTGTAACGGATAGCATGGTACTGAAATGTTTCGTTTTTCGTTGTAATTATAACATTTTAGTAAATACTAAGGTCAGAATCTGTTATGCAACTCTTAAACTTTTTCAACTCAGTTATTTATTACTGAAACAGTTGATTACATTTTTTTACATTAATAATGACTACTTAGAGTCATTTTCATAGCATTATCAGTGAAAAAGGTTTATCACTATAAAGCTAACAAACTTGGATCTGGAGAGCATGGCTTTCAAATCCGGTTATTTTCTATAGAATGTACAATTTAAAAATATAAAGTAATCATATTACATAGCTCTCTCATATATTTCTGATGAAACCCCTTTAGAATTTTATTGCTACATGATAGCAACTATCTCGAGGAATGCTCGTCACCTTGGTTGGAAGTTCTAGCGTCAGTTCTAAAACTACTGAAAAAATGAAAACAAAATCTGTAATGTTTTTAGTTCTAGAAGTTTTTAAGCGATTAATTAGAACAATGTATAACAAAGTAAATTGTAAAAAAAGTTAAAAAAAAATCGTCATATAATATTTGTGCTACCCTGCATTGCTAGCGACCAACGAAAAACATAAGTCAAGATAAATTATATATCATAAAAGAATTAAATTCTAAAAGATAACATCGCATGAGCTTGGAAAACAAAGTATTATAGCGTTTAGGATCGATACGAATAGCTTGAGAGTTGCAGGCACATAACAGTTTTTGACCAATACTAACACTTAGTTGTCCGTTTCCTGAGATATTGTTGAACTTACGAATAGCTTACGAGTTTAGGCACATAACGGTTTTTGACCAATTACTAACATTTTAGTTGTCTGTTTACATCTGTGATATTGTTGAACCATTAGCGTGTGTACAAAGAAGTACCAGATATAATACGAAATATATAATTTTATATAATAAGATCAATATTTTACTAAGTAGAAGAATATCCCTTCGAATTAAAACGGTAGAAAGGTAGTTTCATTTCACGAATGTGTGATCCAGAGTTATCAAGGCGAAGATGGATTGTTAGTTAGAACTCGTTAACTTTTTGGCGTTTATATACTCGTAATATACGAGGAAAATCATCATCTTCAAGCAATATATAATACATAAACAGTTATAATAGTATTAGTAAGTTCCTAAAAACGTGAGATTGGTTTGGTTGCGATTAATTGTAATTATGTTTGTAAATAAAGTAACATTTAAAGATCCCTTGTATACCTCTACGTATTTATACTATATTATTGTATACCGACAGTACTCAAATTATGTATTTATAGCCGATAGCTAAATAACACACAAGATAAAAAAGAAACGTAAGAACAAACATTGTTGTAAATGTACTTATTCTTGATTTACTCTACGATCCCTAATAACTGAGATAAACTATTTCTCCAAAGATTCTGAACGCCCTCTGTCTTAAAATTTTTTTTATTTACAAATGTGGAAGAATAAAATGTACTGAAATTTATTAATACTAAAATTATGGTTTTGGCTTTTTTCCAACCGTGCTGTTGTGTCATGGTAAAAAGTCGTGCATGGCAAGAAAAAAACATTTTGTGTTTTTTTATTTATTTATTCTTACAGTTTTGTGCTGTATTTGTAAATTTTAACCTATGCCGACTGTATTGAGAAGAGCCTTTCTTTTAATTTCTATTTATACCGGATGTATACCTGTGGAGGCCTGACCTATGGTACGTTTGTGACTATTATTTGATAGTATGTGTTAATAGTTTTGATTTGGACTGTGATTATATGGAAAATAACTACTTAGTGCTTCCAAAATTCGCATTAAGAAATTTTTTTCCGTCTTCATATCTTTATATGTGTTATTTTGAGTTGAAATATTAAATGTATTAACATTAAAAAGATCAAATAAATAGAAAATTAGCAAAAGAAACGTACTACCGTGTGCTGAGCCGAAAGCTGAACCAAACTACTTTCTTTGCTTGCTGACTCACTACTAATTGGTTAAATCAATTAGTAACTAAATAGATAGTTTCGGAGAGTGGACTTCAGCGCGTAACAGTTCTTTGCAATCACCTCTCACAATGTCTGACTCGGCAACTTGACATCACACTGACATTAACTTGGAAAAGTTTCACAGTGCAATAAACCGAATGAGCAATAATTATTAATTAAGATACAATCCCACTCTCTTTTAAAGCCGCCACACAAATGCTGTGCTCGCTTTTTTAAACTATTGCAACATTCATCGTAAATAAGTACGCTAATAAGTATGAATATCATAATTCCATTCTCATATTACCTCTTACCCGTTTCATTAGCTAGTGTAAAATGGGTATGAATAAACCCCAGTAATTTAACATATAATTAAAAATATCTTTAATTTATGGACGATAAATATAAAGGAGATATGGAAGATAAGTAATAAAAAGTAGTAACTAAATACATTTTACGGTAAGTTTAGCTTATACATGAAAGCTAAAATGTATGAATCAAAGTAGTACTGTGAGGCTTTCGACATTGTTCCTATCATAAATAAATATAAATATATTGTTGCTGGACGACTCGCCATCGATTATCATATCAGCAGTGGAATAATAATTTTATCAACAGCTTTCAAAATGCTGTAGATTTTTGCTGTATATATACAAAAAATACATATGTGTATATATTATGTACATTTACACATATGTATTTTTTTCTAAAATTTGTATAAGTGGAAATAGCCTTATTTTTTAAATTGACTGGTATTTGTCTTCCGATAATATGTTAGTTTATATGAGAAAGAAACGGGTATATACAACTTATTGAATCGTAAAAAAAGTATTGGGTGTGTGGTGTAGTGGTAGCACACCCATCCGGCAAGTGAGATATCTGGATTCCAGTCCCGGCGGAGCAAGTACTTTTTGTGATCCAATGTTTACTATATTATTTATATTTATTTATTTTAATACAATTATCTTAATATATATAATATCAAAAAACATGGGAGCAGCTATTTTGTGTTAATATTTGGGTTGCTCTAGTTTTGAAGTCTAGGGTTCATGATCAAAGAAACCGCATATTAAAACTAGAAAAATTATTATCATGATTAAATATGCCTAAAACTAAACACATCACTAATTAAAGACTCTCGATTGTAACTAATTGGATTGAAGTCAAATTCTTATTACAATTATTTTTACTGCACGTTTAAAACTAATTTACAAAAGAAACATCAGATACCACGTAAGTTTGCAGCAGAAAGAGAGGGATAAGATAAAGGAGATTTTCCGAAGATATTTTTCCCTCCTTGATTGGCCGGTAGAGTCAACATCCAGGAAACGTTTCACACTCAAAGAACGACGTGTCTGTTTTCTCACAAATAGATTGTTATTTTGGTCCACCTTTGATGGATATTTTGAGTTTATTTAAGACTAAACCAGTATAATCTAAATGAAGTTCAAATATACATGTGTGTATATACTTATTAATACATATATACGTGTCCTAGCTGTATAGATATATATAGTGATGAGATACTTTTCAATCTTGGAATGTTACCCTTTTGAAGAAATTCACCTAACCTTGCATCATTTTTAAAGCCTGATTGTACATTATGTGGACAGTATAATACAAGTCATATAAAAATTATGTTTAAACATTTGTATTATAAGACTTTTATGGGAATTTACTAATTTCATTTTGTTAATGGTAACACAAAAGAAACAGCTTGGGAAAATGATCAAAAGTAATATAAGATAAAAAAGCTACAACTAATGAGAACATTAGCAATACTGACCTATGTTTAAACTGCCTGTATTCCATCAAATTCAGTGAAAATAACTTTATTCATATCAAATTAGAATTAATTAAATACAAAGCGTTATGTGCGGGCATAAAAAAGTACGTATTAAATTATACGATTTTAATGACAGAACGAAACACTAGACTGCAGTTCTTAATATATAAATTTTTTTTAAACCCACACACATTTATTCCATATACGAGGAATATGTACATATGTACGTATGATAATAATAAAATTTTACGTCGAGAGAACAAACAGTTTATTTATTTTTAAATAAATGACAGATCTATGGATTATATGAATTTCCATCGTACTCCCTCTATGGACTTTTCCATTATTACTTGATGTAATAGAGAGAAGTTATATTGCCTGTGGCCAAACATACGTATCAATTATCAGTAACTGAGTTTATGTTTTAATAAACATTAAATTTGGTGCATACGCTAGTTAGTGATGGGTAAAGTTTTTAGTATTTGCCACATACAATTTAATTATTCATTTTATTAAGACCTTCATTATATCGGAAAAGAAACGTTTAAAGTTTTATTTCCACAGCAAAATTAGTTCGGTCAATACATGGAATAGGAGAGGGATCACAGAACATACAAATACCGCTTCCTTACATCCCCGCATATTCTTGAGACCAATTATGACGGCGAAAACTTTGGCTGAAACCTATGATTTAAAAATAACGACAATAACGACTAAGCTGTTTGCAAATGTAAGAAATAAAATGCCATGGAATGTATATTTTGCTATGTTGCCGCCATAAAGCTCTATCTCAATATTATGCAACAACATTTTTTATTTAGAATATAATATTTTCCTAACTTAAATTAAATTATAATTTTTATCTTAAAATTATTTAAATACCTTCGTCTTTTACGCGTGATTATTTTGATTTCTTGACTTACAAAGAGCTCTTCCAAAAAAATTTGATTTCAAGTAAAATTTTGGTGATATTAGATATTTTATATTAAATATAATAATATATATTTAATATAAATATATTATTATATATTTAATATAAATATATATTATTATATATTTAATATAAAATATCTAATAATATATATTTAATATAAATATATATATATATTATATATTTAATATTTAATATATAATATTTTTAAGATGTGTAAGATAGAAAGTTATGATATTATAAGATAAAAAACTTAGAAAGTTATTGTAAGAATAAAGGACAATATTGGAGAGTAGCCCGTATTTTACAATCTGGTTATTGGCATTAGTTTAGATATCCAATTTATTTTTATAAATTTTACATTATTACTTTCGTGAGCTGTATAAACTGCAAATAAGCTTTATATTTGTTTGGAGATAAGCAATGAAATGGGACACTTTATAGAATATCAGTTTAAAAATATAAGGTTAATGTTATAACTTATTATTAAAAAAAAATTCTTTTAAACCCATTATTTAAAATAATATTCTTTACGTGTGTTAATATATTAAACATTTTGTGTTTTATATTTTGGTTGATGATATGGCGGCCAAACCCAAAATTGTTTGAACTAGGGCTCAGATTTGTTCCCATACAGATATTTGAACCCGAGTCTCTTAGACAAGCGTGTGCGTTAACCACTCAGCTAGGAAGGGCAATAAGCCTTCCTTGTTAAATGTATAACGCATATCATATTGCACTAACCATTTCTACCAATTCCAACCGATCTGATGTGTACCGTATGGTGTATATTTGTCAGTCTTCTTATGTTATAGTTAATACTAAAGCGCAAAGAGAAAAAAATTAAAACAAAATTTATGAACGAGTATGAATTTACTAATTTTAGGTCACAGATTCAGGCTAAAACCAACGAAGTAATTCCAGCCAAAATCCTCCCAAGCTGTAAGATCCTCCAGGATAAAGAGCACCAGGAGGAGTCATTCACTATGTGCTCTATTTCATCAAAATTCATCATAATCACATGACAGGTCTAGAGTCTTTCCCCATCTAGATTTCCAAGCGTTGAATCTGCCCAATTCGGTATGAAATATGTACTAAAGGACCCACTGCTTCCGAAGAAGGTCGTTACGATCTAATCCAGGAGACAGATCGGAAATAAGATACTTACTAGTGTTTCTGTGCAAAGTGAAATCAGCTATTTCTGCAGCAACTTTGATCACAGTGGAGGAAGTCCATTAAGTGGGTTTGAGATGAGAGCGCCACTGACCGATCTTATGACTTATACAACGATATTTTTTGTACGGGACCTACTTAGTGAAACAGGAGCACAATATTTAATAGCAGCTGAAACGTTTTGAACCGGAAACATTATGTGTAATATATTGTCTTGTTTTTTTGTTTTTACTGCTGATTTTTTAGGTGGCTTTTACAAGTTAGAGGGAGATCTCTGTTAACTCTCAAATACAGAGAGTGTTCATTGTGATTTAATGCAACACCATCAATAACACACACAAAGTAAGTATGCTATGTTTATTCTTAGTCAGATAATCAGCCAACTTCTTTCTCCACAGGGTTCTAGCTCATCTTCCCTGGATCTGAAAATAGTCTTTGAGGATTTTAAATGTTATCTATGAGTGTTAATTTTCGCGTGGTGTAAATGTGTGTGATTGACTCACTCATTTGGTTCTCACACTCTTGACTCAACTGTTGGATGGAGTTCTTTCGAAAGCCTTTGGGACTTATAACTTTAAGCAGATAGGACTAGGCTTGTAAACGGATCATAGTTTACCATTTCTAGTGGAATAAACCTGACATTTGTGTCACGTTTGGTTGAAGAGGTTCCAACTCAGCTTTGGCGAAGTTCAATCTCGGCCTGTGATAGAATCCTACTAGGCCAATTCGTATTCCACACGATGTAAGAACTGACTTGTACTAACAGTGGCGAAAAGTGTCGAGAACCATAATACCAACTGTAAGGCATAAAATATCAGTCAAAAAACTAAACAAATTGGAAATCTCCGAAATAAGAGATATAATTAGGTTAAGTTACTTTAAATTTAATTTTTACTACTTTAACTATATATATATATATATTTATATATACATATAAAGTAGGTTAAGGTAATTATATATATATATAGTTGATGCAAATTACTGCCGCTTATATATAAATATCAATTAGGGCTTGACAAAAATATCCTTGCAATATTTTGTTCCATTTTTTATTAGTGCCAATTTTAATAAAGCAACGTAAGGCACACCTCACTGACGCTGATTTGTATTAATGGTTTTTTTTTAAATAAAAAATATCAGTTCGAAATGAGTTAGACAAATACAGTGTTGCAAGGTAAATCAATGAACGCGATAGTTCAATTTGGTAATCCCTAGGGTTTACATAGTTCAATTAATGTTAAAAACAGTTTCAATAACAGTTGGTGAATACATGGCAGCCGTATTGTTTTCTGCACTGGCTAAAACAAAGCGTGTTACGTTCCTAGAAAACAACACAATGGTAAACCGCTATTAAAAGATGATAGTAAGTAGTTTACATTTACTGTCACATCATTAATTGCGACAGACTTGTGTACAGAATGACACTTTTAATTCTCTCTAAAACAACATTTACATTAACTTACTTATTTTATGTTTGCATGATGAATGTATCTTCTAAGGTATTTTGAATTTTTGGCTTTTAATTTACGTGACCCATTTGTCATCATATTCAAACTAGTTAGCCGAACATACAAACAATTACTGATTAAATATGATTAATATTATAGTTATATGTAAAATGGGAACATAAAAGTTTGATGTTTATATTTACATATATCAGAAAAATTTGTAACGAATTAAGGATGAATACTAATATTGAAATTGGTATTTTTAAATAACACATTGACTTTGATTGAGATGGAAATACACGACTACACTATAGCTGTAGTGTTTTCTGTACATGACTAGAGTCGTAGTCAAGTAGTTAATGGCGATTTATAGTAATATAAAGTTATCATTCCAGTGTTCAGGTAAAATCAACAGAAACAAAATACGTATTTATTTTTTATAAAATTTTTGTGTTGCATATAACATTAACTCAGGATATTTAATAATTTTCATTGAGGTAATTTTTGATATCATATTTAGATCCAATAAATTTAAATGAAGTTAAGATACAGCGGCAAAAAAGATTTTAAATTTTATAAAACCCTTTGGAAATAAAAGTTACTGACTGATATATACTGTTTGAAACAGTATATACACACAGTTGATTGCAGAATATATCCAAATCCATTAAAGTTTGGTGAAACCATACCTGTAATACTTACCTACTTCCCTTTGTTGTTGATGCTTATTTTAATCGAGCAGCGTTAGAAATCTTCAACATTGAAAACGGAAAGTTTAGGCATCAACCCCTTAGATTCAAGAAGCAATGCCTTATACAACCGTGATCTATATGACATGATACAAAAAAACGTGCTAAATATGAAGTAGCTGGCAGCACGCTTACCGTGTGTAATACGTGCTGACAATCGCAGATAAGTGGTTTGACACAAACACGTATTGAATAAGCTTCAATGACTCAGACTTCATAGTTGCATTTGCACCATCTTTGAACTCACTCATGTATATGTAAAACTAACTTTTCATGCAAATTTTGAAGTTTACTGACAAATTATTATCTCGAGATGTCTTTCAGCACGGTATATTCGATTTTTATTTAATAATTTAAGTTTGATAGCAGTATTAAAATATTAAAGTTTTTATGATGAGCTAGGTAGTATAATAGCGCTTTACCTATATTTGAACCTATAACTTTGACTTTAACATCATACACTCACACTTTTTATTAAGTTCATAGCGGTGCTTCGTATACAAAATAATACAAATTCAGGTCATAGACAGAACCCGTTATATAGAAATTAAGCTTCACGCAAATTTTCAGGTCTACAGGTAACTTCATTTTCATAAGGTAAACAGACATATGAAATTTTTCCAACATATTCTAAAATAAATTTTTAACTTTAAAGGGACAGTTTGTTTTAATTTTTATAACTTTAAGTTCTTTCTGTTATCAAAGTTAATTACTGATAATGATTCATTTGAAACGATAAAGCTTTTGTTTTTCCAAAGGCACTCGAGATAAACAATAAAACGTGATGTATATAATTCAGATGTTTTATTTACTGTGATTAAATCTGCTGAAGAAGTTGCAATTAATTGATACTATAAAAATAAACAAATTAATCATAAATAATATTCATCATGTGACCTGAATGCTGTACTTCAATCATAACTACGTAGATGCAACTTTTTCCTTCATTTATTTCAGTATCTGTCCTTAATATTAATAAACTAAAACGCTCTCAATGTATTTCAATCATTATTTTATTGGTTTGAAATATAAAAAGTACAATATTTTATTATATTACATGGAATTAAAACAACGTCGCACTACGTTATCATAGACAGGAAGTGACACATAATATATCTCTTTAACATTAGCATATAAGACCTGAGTGTTGATAATATTATATATGGCTATTTAGGTATGTATCATGTGTTATAATTATATGAAATTAATTATTTAGACGCATTATATTGACATAAATGCAGTCATGACCGAAATAAGAGGATTTTTAATTAAATTGACCGAGGATTATAAATAATATGAACGCTTATAGTTACAAAAGTTTTAATGAGGAGCAGGATAAAACAAATAATTATTGGAAACACAGTGTATGAATTCATAAAGTTGAGTGTACAAATCGAATCTTGGTGTCTAGGAACGTTTTCTCTTATTATATCAGGGCCGACCTGCAAAAATCAAATAAAACAACAGAATTTCAAAGTATATAATGCATACCTGTAATAAAGATAATAATATTTTTATCAAAGTCAAATAAATTAGTAATATCCCATGAGCAATTTAGAGAAAAAAACATGTCTTGAGCGGAGTTTACTGAATTATTTGATCATTAGTTTCATGAAGCATCAAAGATTGGGATTGTTATTTTGAGAGCCAGCGAAAAACACAAATTAATCCTTTGTGTGTTGAGACTCAGCGATGAAGGATAAGAGGATATCTCTTCATTTGTTGTAAAATATTCCCCGCAGTATTCTCTCTGATTAGTTTTTGCTGCAGATCTTCACCGCCTATCTTTAGAGCAAATCCACAATTTCTAATGAAGTCATACTTGTATACTTAAAAAAAAAACGTGTCACTACCAAAATAGAAACCCCAAATTATTAGCAGTTATAAAGTTTGTTTATTGCAAAAAGCATAATAATAAATTTACAGACCCTCTCAAACGTAACATTGTGGAATGCTGGACAAACTAGGTTCAAATATTTGAGCATAAAAAAATAGAAAGCTACCACATGAATATCCAAATATAAAATTGTTTAATCCAATCAGTTATCTTCACATGCTAATTTAAAAAATTTTAATTGTTTCCAGTGGAGAGATTTATAAATAAATCAAACAAAAGGAAAAAATATCGAATAATACTCCAAAAGTTAAAAAAATTAAACTCTTAAATTGCAAACCAAAATAAAACATATAATTCAATTAAGTATTCTCAAATGAGAATTATTTATAATTTTTAAGATAGCATTTGATTGACTTCATACAATGACCACTAGTATTAATATTTTGAAAATTCTGGTAGGTGCAGTTAATTTTAGCCAATACGTTCATTTCTCTTAAAATATTAGCCAATGCAAATAGTTACTTTATGTTGAATTAAATATGTAACAGGAATATTTTTTTGATGTGCTGAAAAATTTTTGAATTTATAAAAGCGTGCATTTTGAAGATGGGTACGGAAATGGAAGGGATTAAGATTGGAAGGACAATCATTTAGTCTAAAAAGTAGAATGTTTCAAAAATATTATATTCCATTCTCAACGACAAAGATCATCGTCCGCAACAACAGCGCAGAGCAAACCATTATCACCTTATTACCTTCTACCTTATTACAGAGTATATACCTTAATTACTCTGTGTCATTATCAACCGCAGATCAATTGTACGTAAAGTGTTGACCGATAATTCTAGTGTACTGTAGAGTTTGATGGCTAAGGTGAGTAAGAGTCTCAGTTTAGTCTTTGTAAAGCTTAAACAGGGAGGAAATAGAATTTCATGTACCCACTTTGAATGGAGAAGGCTGAAAAATTAGGCTAGCCAATTCTTTTTACAAGGCTAAAAGATAACCTTGGTGAGAAATGCACATTATCTCTCCTTATGCTTAAGATAACATGAGATCTCGTCATATATCTGCCCCAACCCTTGTGCTTCCTGTTCCTCAATACCTTGTCACTCCCGAAGCAAACAAGCGTATTCTTGGAATGATTTTGTGTAATGAATAGTATCATCAGGTTCATGCCCAGTATAAGGAAGTATAAAAATGTTTCCACTGACTTTGAACGCCAAATTTCGATCCTGTAAGTCAGGTTATAATCGACATATCGAGAGGATAGGGAGATAGATAATCATAATAGTTTTAAAACTCCTCAAGTGATAGCCTTCGTTAATGCTCAGGCTATAAAATTAACCGATTTTATTTAGCAAAAAGAAAAATGTTTAATCAAATCCAATAAATGTGTTCATATTAGATTATCTTCTGCACAGTATTAAGAGACACCTCAATATTTTATTTATCTAATGAAGAAAATTTTCAGTGTTAAATTGTGCACAACAATAACGCAATATGATATCAGTATCAAAGTTACTCGATCTCGATTGTATTTCAGTTATGATGGGTTTTATATGTTACTGCATAATATAAGCATTTAGCCTAAGCAAACGATACATTTTTTTAGTACAATCACATAATTTGTAATATATTGATGTTATATTTATTTTATACATTCTGTCTCATATTTTTACGATGTAATCTAAAAATAATCTCATTTAGTAATGATATACAGTATATATTGTTCTTTCTCAAATATTAATGGCAAAGTGAACTGAAACAGACCTAGACTGCAATTTTTTCTAGACTTGTGATCGGTTACCATAATCACATCACACTCCTGGAGCGTTCTCCCAACACACGCTTCTGCCTGTGTTGATTTCTCTCTGATCACCTTATTTTGCAGTTCTCAGTCTGCTTCCGTCATGGCCATGGCGATCTAACGAGGGGATAATTTCTTTACGTCGTGAAGGCGGTCAAGTCCAAGCGTTTCCCCTCAGTGTATGTATGTGCTGTTGGTGTCCTGGTGTCTGTGCCCAGCCGCATCCCTAGGGTTATGCATAATCATGAAACTCGTTTGTTGTCTATATAGAAAAATATGATTCTTATTAATTTTCAAGTTTGTTTATCAGTTCTTTCTCAAAATATTGTGAAGGCAGACGGACAAAAAGAAGTTTTTTGTAGTCCCTCATTCATAAAATTGTTTCTTCAATACGATTTTAACGCATAATACAGAATGTCCTAGAAGTCTCATCAAAACTGTTCAGATATTGTTATTGGATTAGCTGAAAATAAAAACCATAATCTTAAGAAACTCAATCATTGCGCAAAAAGAAGCTGTTTTGTTTATCATTTAAACAATTTTTTAACTTTTAGAACGGCTTGTTGTAATAAGTTTAAATGTACGATATAGCTCTACGACTCAAAGAAATAACTGTCAAACATATATAAATTTGTATATTCTTTATTTTTTAAATATTACGCAATACATTAAATTTGTACATCTGATAAAAATAGATTTGATAAATCAGTAAAAAATATTCTTTTTATTTAGAACATTAAATTAAAAATCCATAGATATAGGTTTGAAAATATTGTTCTCTATTGGTCTGCAATCATCGAAATTTAGTAGTGGCTAGAAAATAATGAAAATTTTCAAAAAAAAAACTTGTTTAATATTCAAAATAATTAAAAATGCTATTTTAAATTCAAAATTATTTAATGTTGGAAAGCAACTTACCTTGAACTGACAGTTTACAAGTTTAATTTTAACTCTTAGACATGTATTTTCTGTTGATTGCAAGATTACATACTGTGTGATCAAAGTCCTGGATGAAAGTACAGTGAGTCCACACCTTTGAAACTTTAAGTATTCTAATACGGATTGTTTTATTAACTTTTAGTTAAATTTTTTCATTTTTGAACTCTATATGTGTAATATTCACGGAAATATTCATATATAAGTTATATATGAATATATATATGAATATTTAAATATAATATAAATTGAAGGGCCCGAAATTTTATAAATTCAGGGTTACATATACATACTAACAGACAAACGGATATAATGTCCTTTTAGCCTACTTTTTCACCTTAAAATCACTGGAGCCCTTCCTTGGTCAAAGAAGAACCTATGAGACTAGTTTCAAGTCTTCAGGACATTCCCAATAAGTTGGCAAAGATGGACCGACAAACATATTGCGCTTAACCTTTTCAACACAAAATCAATAACAATCTTCCTTGAACCGAGAGGCACAAAGTTAAAATAACCTTTCTATCAAGGGTTATCGCACTGACGGTTCGACAAGATGTCTGTAATACGCGTTTGGGTTCCTAATATGTGCAAGTGAGTCGGGTTAATCCAACATAAATATGCGAAAAAGTAAATTAAAACTCTGAATATAAATTATTAAACATCGCTTTCTTTAAGAAATATTAACGCTTGAATTAAATAATTAAAAGAATTTTCTTATTATGACATGTGTAGTTTGGATATACAGGGTGGAAAAAAAAGTATGGAAACGCTTTCACTAATTTTTGTATGGCTTCACTTATACAAATTAAATTTTGTACATCACCACTTGTATTAAGAACCTAGTTTTTGAGACCAGTGGGGACATTTTATCTTTTCAGGGGGGACGGCCCGTGAGGAGTCGGACGAAAATCTTAAATGTAAGCATAGGCCGAGTTTGATGTCAAATTAAAGGTCTAGTAAAGAGAAACTCATTACCCGCAAACCGCACTTAAAATGGTTGACCCCTATCCAGAGTACGGGCCGTTTGAATTTCAGAAGTAACGTTTGATTAATTATTATTTTTCCGCAATTTCACAGTCTCAAGTGAACTGTTCTGACTGAAAAATGACACTTTATGGAACACAATTATCCAAAAGAATTAAATTAAAGATTATCTATGTATTACAAAAAATAACCATACCTTTTAAATGAGGTGCTCAAACTGCTCTCCGAACACTTGTTGGCAATGAGCTAGTCTATTATAAACACCTACTGCAGTCACATTTTGAAGCATCTCGGGTGTAATTCTTCTTGCTTCTTCTAATAAACGATTTGTCAGTTCCTCAATGTGGCTGGTTTAGTTTTTTATACATATTATCTTTTAAGAAGCCCCACAAAAAGAAATCTAGTGGATTAAGATCCGGTGACCTAGCCGGCCACTCAACGGTACCCCTGCGACCAATCCAACGGTTAGGAAACACTTCATCTAACAGATTGCGCACCCGCAAATAGTAATGGGGCGGTGCTCCATCTTGCTGAAACCATACTGCATTAAAATTTGCCCCAAGAAGAGCACGCACTGCTGGCAAAATGTTATTTGTCAACATATTGAAATAAATTTCGCCTGTTAGATTTTCCATCTATCACAAACGGTCCTACAATGTTATTGTTTATTTATTCCAGCCCAACATATTCACTTTCTGAGTCCTTTGTGTGTGGCCTTCTATCATCCAGTGTGGATTATGGTCGGCCCAGTAACGGCAATTATGCCTATTAACTTGTCCATTAACAAAGAATGTAGCTTCATCTGAAAACAATATCGAACTTAAAAAATTTTGAATTTCGTCACACTTTCTCATCATTATTTCGCCAAAATTCAGTCCTTCGGTCAAAATCATCCTCTGCAAGTTCTTGGGTTAGGGTTACTTTAAAAGGGTGATACTTGTTTTTGTGTAAAACATTCAACACTGAGCTATGGCTCATATCAAGATCTTCTGCAGCCACTCTGGCCGAGGTGCTGGGATTTTCAACAAAATGTTTGGAAGTACATCCAAAGAGTTTTGTTCATTTGTTGCCGATTTAGGCCTGCCACTTCTTCTTTCGCGATCTTTGACTGTTCTAGTTTCTTCAAATCTTTTTACTGTCTTAAACACTGTTGACTTACTAATTGGGGGTCTATCAAGAAAAGTGTCATTAAACAAATGCGCTGTTTCTTCATAGGGGACGAACTAGATTTCCATACCCACGCATCATAAGCAGCGTGATTCTCTCAAACTCACTAAGTGACATTGCTTTTAAAACTAGTAGAATAAAATGTAAACACTTAAGTAAAAAAATTTATAACTATCGCAGTACCTTCTAGTGAAGACTTTAAACTTTAACTTACGTGGACGAAATTATAACGTAGACTAAAAACCAAGTTGATATTAAAAATACAAAACTGTGGAGTTTTGATGTGACAGTACTGTTTGTATTGCCTAAACCAGTTATGTTTGCCTGAGATAAAAGGGCTGGAGGGACTGGACCTTGACCTCATGTTGATAAGGAGTTAGGGTGGTATTATTGAATACTCTCAGTTTCTTGAAGACAAGACAGGAAAACCCCTATTTAGTGTTATCCAACAAATGTAGAGGTAAAAAAAATTATTTTTTGTTGGAAATTGTTTTTCAAATTTACATAACCGACATAAAACATACTACTGAAAGTAAAATTAGTTACTTCACAAGACAAAATTACTCAATTCTTTGTCATGAAATTCATACGGTCCGTACTCTGGATAGGGTCAACCATTTTAAGTGCGGTTTGCGGTAATGGGTTTCTCTTTACTAGAACCTTTAATTTGATACCAAACTCGGCCTATGCTTACATTTAAGATTTTCGTCCGACTCCCTCACGGCCGTCCCCCCGAAAAGATAAAATGTCCCCACTGGTCGCAAAAACTAGGTTCTTAATACAAGTGGTGATGTACAAAATTTAATTTGTATAAGTGAAGCCATACAAAATTAGTGAAAGCGTTTCCATACTTTTTTTCCACCCTGTATAGATTTTTTAAGGAGAGGCACAAACACCTTTTTAAGCCTAATTTTCGTTCTTTCTAATGGGCCACTGGCCTGTACGTGGATCTTACCAAGCCGAATAAAAGTGTTTTTAATAATTTTTGCACTCATATTTAATTTTTTTAAAGAAGATATTGGTATAGTATATCTGAATACTGAAACATATATCAGTAAGGTAAAAGAACTCTCCTTTTTCGTACAGGCAAAAATAAGAGAAGTAGACCCTTGCCATTTTTAGAGTTACGTTATCATTCATTTTTTATGCGATCGAAGGGACCTAAAATTGGATGTAAGAATTCAGGCTAAGATATCGCTCGAATTTTTAGTTCTTACGTTTATTTGTCCCTTTCATCATAACTAAGGAAAGCGACTGATTTCCATCTATTAATCTTTGGTGTTAGTTTTTGACAGTTGTTTTCGTCATAGTTCAAAGGTCCCTAGTATTTATTTTTCTACGAAACAGTTTTAGGAATTTCATTACATTTTGCTTTATGAAAAATTTAAGTATTGTGGACACAGTTAAAGTCTTATTATTTGAATATATTACTGATTTAAAAATCAAAAAGAGAAAACAATAACTATGCGGAATGTGTTTATATTTACGTTGTAGGTTTAAAATAATTATCTTTTGTATTTTAACCACCTCTATTTTCAACCTTTTAGCATTCAAACATTTAACTTGTAAAACGCTCTTCGAAAATTCGTTTGTAAAGCATGTCATATTTATTAAATAATAATTTTCTTTTCTAAAGTTTATTGATTAAACGATGTTGATGTAAGGCAATATGTTTTGCTAAAACATTACAAATTCTTACTAAGGATGACATGATTCATGGTCCCAACAGACCTGGTAAGTCCATGTATATTTCAGCTGAACAATATCCTCTGAATCTACAAGATATTGAGGCTGACAACCTAATACTGTGTAATAAATGGCTTAAGGTTGTGGAAATACCTTTGGCCTATATCACGGTTGCTGTATGAAAAAAAATATTCTTTTTAATCAAAATTGTCAATTGAAACACTAGTAGTCACAAATCAAATTACACTAATTAATAATTAGATTACTAGTTAGAATACAAAGAAGATTAAAAGAGAAACTCTTTAGCTTCGTGAAATATCTCGTTAATATTTCATGAAATAAAAAGTCATTAGGTGACTTATAATGGCGGCCTAAACTAGTTATTTTCAAAAACTATTCCAACTTTACTGGAACAGAGTGTATTTTCGGTAAAAAAAAGATTATTTATGTTGTTTTTTCATTTCATTTTAAAATACAAAAGATACAAATATTTATAGCAGGTAGCATTAAAAATGTATGGTCTGTTTCCAGGAATAGTATTACATATTATGTGTAAACAATGATAAATTTTAGATAAATAAAGTCATCTTTAACAAAATCTATTCATTTTCCGTATTCTGCAACATTTGGATGTTAATAAAACAGTTAAACAATATCGTAGAGTTGTTTCATGAAATTATAGAACTTGCATAGACAAAACTATTTACGAGGCAAAATAAAAAATGGGAAAAAATCGATGCATAATGTTAATATTTATGGTTTTATAAATTTTAGATTATGGATTAATGTTACTAATCAAACTAATGCTAAACATATTCTGGGGCTAGTAAGCACTACCTTAAAGAATATTAGTAGATATGAGTCATAGTATGTACAAATCAATGTTATTGCTCTAGGTTGGAAAAAAAAATGTGATAAAAAATCCCAGTTGAAATTATTAATCCAATGAAGCTGTTTATGTAATCCTGTGTGAAATGAATAGTACCTAAAACTTTACCACTCGTCACCACAAACAAGGACACGTCGCATGTTACATATTTTTAAATACTTTCAATCCTTTCACTTGGTTACTCGATTGGCATGTTCAGTAGTCCAAAAGATAATCAAGGTACTCCTATCTCCGGATTATTGTTAGTGAAATGGCCTAATATCGCATATTTATAAAACTTACTTCAATAAATTGCGACAGCACAAAAATTTAATATACTTTTATAAAGAAAAAAAAGAAAAATAAGCATTAAAATCTATGAAATACAAAAACATTTATATTTTAAGAAACGAAAAAAAGTATTTTCTTTAAATTTTTTTAAATATAAATTTTATCTCCTTAGATAATTTTTCCTACTTCTAATGAGTTACCTTCCTTCACCAGACACATAAACAATGTTACAATATCGTCAGGCTAAAATATAAAACAGGTCCCTGAAGTGGTGAATTCGATCTCTTTAACTAGCTATCTGACGATGATATTTTAAGTTTATAAAGGTAGCAATGATTGAGTATAAGGCGTGAGTATGAAATTTCAGGGTATCTGTACTAAATGGAATAGAAATGAAGCTAAACTAAAATTTTGCTAGCATTAGTTTGGCCTTAGACAAATGTAGAATTTTCATATTTATAGATCTTCCATACGGTCCAAATCAGACCTACACTGTCATATAAATTCTTCATATTAAATAGTCAAAGTAGAAGTCTAATTTAGTACCGTCATTATAAGGATACAACCTTTTTAAGTAAAAATATGATATCGGGTGCTGTCAGAATCTATGAACACACATACACACGTATATGGCATGTATGTTGATACTATATCCATGTTTTATGTAATGTATATTAAATAATTTATTATAATAATCAAAACGAATTTATAGGTTTCTATTTGTAATTCATAGGACAAACGTAATTAATTGGAATACACACCTTAATCGAGGGTTGACTTTGAGACTGTCACGTAAGCCACGTTTTGCTCAAAACTATCCTCAGGAGGAATCTATTGTTTGAAACAACTATCGGAGTATTTCATAACCCAGATACTGATTACGGCAGACTACGAAGTAATCTACGCACACCTATTCTACGGATTAACTTTGTGGGGAGGTCGCGTAAACTAACATTGTTTAGGAATCTTCATTCTTAATAAAAGGCGATCCGTATAATTGCCAAGCTGTGCTGTAGAATCGTGTTTAAATAGCTAAAACTTGTTAACATTACCCTGCCTGTATATTGTGGAGACTTTTATTTTTGTAAAAATTTAAATGTATACATTTGGAGGTAGTAACATGCACTTTTGTTTATAATTAGCGGTAGGAAAAAACTACCGAACTGGGGCACACGGGACGGTAATGTTTGAACGTTTTCCTTCACATGCAGGAGTTCAATTTCTCAACAGTTTACCAAATTCGCCAACAAATGCCTAAAGGCCTAAAGCATTTAAAGGTTTTCTGAAATCAACTTTAGTCGCAAACACTTTTTTACAATATGGACGAGTTTATGGCCATCAATTGGGAGACCATCGTTTAGCAGACTGACTAGGGACTAGAGTGGTACACATCGAATGATTGGGAGAGAGTGACTGCAAACATGTATGTAAGAAAAAAATTGTATTAGACTGAATGAAAAATTCTAGCTTTCAACATTAAGAAAATCTGATACACTTTTTGTAAAGATATTTTATAGAATAAACAAACAAACAGTTCCGGAGTGTTTTCAGGATAATTCACTTTCCCTGCCAGTAGAACCTATACTAGGTGTAGCAGAAACCGATGTTAGCCTCAAATATGGGCAACTAAATGGATCACTAAGCGTTAGTTTAGAAATATTGGGATAAAAAGGTCTGGTCGATTAAGTCTAGTTTACTGAGGAAAATTACTTTTGGGATTCCTTAATGTTAAAGGTTTGTATTGCCTTTCCCATCTGTTCTGACCACTTTCACTGGATGAGGCAGAAGAAACAAAGTAAGCCTTTTGTTCTAAAGTGAAATACTGACATAATGTTCACTATTCCTTCTGAATAAGATTTTCATAAGAGGAAATTCCTACAACTTAACCTGAGCCATCCAGTTACTCCAGAGAGTAGTACAAAGATCCATTTTGGATTAAGTGCAAGTAGGGGGTTTCTTCATGTTCTTGTACAAAGTAGGAAAGTATTTTTTATCTCCCAGTTGGATTATAGGTTACTTTCAAAAACAATGCAATGATCTGCGAGTCATTGTTTTCCTCATAGCTAAATCAGTTGAATTTTTCTCTTACAAACATTACTTTTCCTACGTAAATCAATTCGTTACCCTCGTAAACATCCAGGAACAGAAATTGAGATTCCGTTATTTGTATTTAGAGTACTATGTTCAAACATCTCGGCTAAATTCATTCCAAAATAAAGTACAAAATAGTTACATTTCTTTATGGAATAATAAGTACTATTGCATCAATCAGTACTTGTCTCGTAAGTTTTACTGTAGGCTCCAACGCATTTTACGCTCTCGGCGTCGCCATCGCACGTTAATTTTAGTCTCGTCTAGAAATAGGTCGCTTTAGTTACTAGTAATGAAATTTAGACTATTTTCTGGTCAATGAGATCAAGTAATAAAGTATAAAATGTCTTAAAACATTTTAAAAAGGCATGATCCGTACGTATCTCTCTCTTCTAGAATACATAATTATTCATAAGGCAGTCACAATAGATAATGTATAACTGAAATTCGTTAACAATAAAATTTGTCAAAGGTAATTTGTAAAGGTATTTGTCGGGAGTACCGATGGCCGAGCGGTCTAAGTCGTTGGACTTTCAGTCTGAGTTACAGATAGCGTAGGTCCGAATCCTATCTGTGACCGTTACAGTTTTTGTCAGTACCATCGATCTTGTACTGTTTTGAATCTCCCCCTTATACTGTTTGATAAAATCCTCGCACAGGCCAGTGGCTCATGAGGACGGGCAGAATAAGGCTTAAAAGGGGTTCGGCTTCTCATTGAAAATAAAAACAGAATGTTACGATTTATCGTTGTATTCAGTTTAGTGCTTTATAAATGCAGCTTAATAGCCTGAAAATGGCTTTGTAGACATCACGTGCTTTTTTGCGAGTAGGTCATGAGAACACAACACCAATTTATCACTTTAGAATTATAACTGCTGCTCGCTGGTCCGGGCAAAAGTTTACGGTCGTTTTTCACTTTGTTAACACCAAAACCTGTCCAATTGTAAGTTGATTCTGAAGCATTGGTAAAACTTCAGACTCAGAAACTTTTATCATATACTTGCATTTTAATATATTTACCTAATGTTTCTAGGTAGTATTTTAAATTTGAAAATTCTTTTTTTTTTGTTCCTAATACAAAGGCCACATTTAATTTTAATGCACAGATGTAAAAATTAAATAAATATTAAATATATATTTTGATAACACAAAACAATCTTGTTACCCAAACATAAAAAATTGAAATTCATAAATGGCTGTTACATTGAAGTTATGAACAGCTGATAGAATAGTCAATGAACAGATAATCTTCGAATGAAGCATTAAGTGTTTTCTCTGGAGTAATATATCCAAAGTCGTAATAATATTTTTTTACTGTGTCTATGTTTATGTTACTAAAAACTATGTGTAACCTATTTCTTAGTACCTTACTACATTTTACAGACCGTTATAGAAGAGAAATAGTGTACGTCTTGAGATTTCTGTAGCATTTTCATCCTATTTATAGTTGTATTTTTCATAAATAACGGAAAGTATATACCAGTTTACATACATTTTTTAAAAACTCTCTTCATTAGGGAATTTGATATGCTTTTTTTAGTATACATTTTAAAATTTTCAAATATTTTTATATAGCTTAAATATTATAAAAAATTCTTTACCTTTCTTTTATGTTACACAATGATTAAGAATGAAATATTCGTGCACCAAAGTTAATGGTATATCGAAACAGAAAATCTAAGGTAAACCCCGCCCAATAGTTATAATAAAGTTAAATTTTATGCATGAGTACCAGCACTTAGATATTATATCAGCCACGAGATTGTTTTGTAAAGTTTCATTATATAAAATGGCATTATATTGAAATATATTAAGTATCTCTCAATCACAAAATTAATAAATCTTACAGCTACATATAATAAAATACTTCCTTACCAGTTCATCTGCCTATCTCTCGCTCACAGTTTGCTTAGTAGCTTCGCCCTCACCCCACGTGAAAACAAATACACATTTAAGTCTACCACGATTCGTAATCATCTATTTTTAGGTAATTAGTCAAGTTTTCTTTGCTAATCTCTATAAATAAATTTGTTGTCTAAACATTCGTATAAATAGTTTTTTAGAAATTTAGTTATTTATTAATACTACTTAAATTTAATATTTTTATCAAAATCCACGTGTTAAAATAACACGAGGACTTAGGTCCTAAAATTTTGCCCTCTTAGACCTTGGGAATGCTGTTGTAATTGAAGCTCATTCTCAAACAAGCTGAACTCTTACCCGCGGCTTCCCCACATATTTAATTAAGTAAACACGTTTGAAACGATGTCTATTTAATGGGAGCCAGGCATTCATGATATAAATAATGATAGTAGCTAGAAGACTTACATATTCCATTTCCTGGAACTCTAACTAAGCTTTTTAGAGCTAAAGTTAAAGATTGTAAGGTTGAAGAAAGGTGATTTCAAAGCGACAGTCTCTCACAGTTTTCTAGACTAGCTCTGTTCAGTGCAAGTTTCTAGAATGGGTTCTAGAATTTTCTACTAGTTTCAACACCAAAATTTATCACTTATTATTTTTCTTGTCAAGTTCAAAAAGATTTAGTTCCGTTAAACCTAAGGTATGTACATAAGAAAAAACACAGGGTATTGATATTAAAATTTTCATTAATAACATTAGAAAATAAAACATTAAAATAATGCTATAATTTTTTTAGCAAAACCTAAAGTAAAAATAAGGATTGTTATGGACGATGTAGGGTTTGAAGGAATAACAGCTATCGAACATTTGCCATCGCTATATTAATACAAAAAATATAATACTAACGTTTTTGAGGATTAATATTTAACCTCATTGTCATGTTGCAGAGGCATTACTACACAAAAATAAGAACACAAAGAAGAAAGAAGAAAAATATGAGAGATTAAACATACTTAAAAGCTGCTTACATCCCAGTCCATACGTTGCTACTCCACAGGATTAAAGTAATTGATCAAAATCGCACATCACACCAGCACAGGTTACAGTGGGATACTAACCTGAAAATCGGTGTCGGCTCTTTCATCGGCTCCGCTTAATGCCATATGAAGCAATAGGACATGAAGATGATAGTCAGGAGGGAGAAGGGGTAAAGTAAAGCCTCTTTCGGCCCTAAGTTTTGTCCTTGGCCTTGGTGTCATTGAGTGGGTAGGATCTTTTTTAGTTGAGTATTTTTTTAATTGGTATAATATTTTTGGGTTTCCATATCCTTAATCCTTTTATATTTTCTAAAATAAAGAATTAAGATTCTTTTACAATAACTCTATAATTAGTTTCAAACACCACGAATTTAAACTCGTAGATATTTTAAAGTAATATTTTAAAAAGTATATTTCCAAAATAGACATTATTAATGGTTTAACGTTCAACTTATTCGAGAGGCTATAATAATTTTATTTCTGTCTGCATATAGTTCAGCATAGTAGTCCATGAGAAAATTGAAACTATAGACTTGAAATTATGCAGAATTCCCATTTTCAATGTATGGCATCGGAATCCGATGATGGTGCGTGTCAGACTGTGGTGTGACTGAAACCATCACTAAGCTACCACAACTGTCTCCTTTTATTTATGGAGGAATGTGAAATGTCTTTCTGCCTGACTACTGTATCTGTTACTATTTCTTTCAAAAAGTCATCTCAAAAATGAAAAAGAGCTTCAGAGTTGATATTATCTTAACGAAGCCTTTTATTTGATACGTGTTGTGGAATACCTTGTAGTAATATTTTATGACGCAGTCAGTCATGTCATTGGAAATTTTGTTATAAGACACTATACAGATTTCAGCTATCAATACGATTGTGTTTACCGTACTGTATTATCTTCACCTATATTGTATAAAATTATTATGGTTCCGTAAACTCTGTATGGTATATAATAGTAACTGGTTATACATGCCAATTACAGCTCACCTAATTACAACTGAATAGAAACTCACGTAATCAGGAAGATTCAGAACCGCCCTTATCAATGCCATTCGTTAGCGGTAATGAGGTGAACAGACGCACCTG
The DNA here is from genome assembly GCF_021130785.1 of Homalodisca vitripennis. Taxonomy (NCBI): domain Eukaryota; kingdom Metazoa; phylum Arthropoda; class Insecta; order Hemiptera; family Cicadellidae; genus Homalodisca; species Homalodisca vitripennis. Next base: position 95,019 of record NW_025780776.1, read on the forward strand.
TTCAAAAAGCTCACTAGTCAATGCCAGTTCGTTTGTGTAGTTCGAAATTTGTGATATGGCTTTGTGATAGGTCGTAGTATGGAAATACAAATAAAAAGTTGTTAAGCTCAAATATCTATTATTGTTTAAAAGCAATTACCGTTTGTTTGCGGTACTTAGTGGTTTCACAATAGTTGTGTTCTTAAATGAAGTTACATTTTCTCTGTACAATGTTATAGAATTGTTGTTTATATAATTAAAAGTAAGCAGCAATTTTCCATTTATATATATATATATATATCGTATGGGGGACAAAGGCAGCTATCCTATAAATAAATAAATTAAAAATTACAATTATTAAAAAGTACGTAAGAACAAAGTTCTTGAGTCATAAATTAAAAATAATATTAAAATCTCCCGTTACAAAGCTAAATCCAAATTTACTTGAGCCAGTTTAGAGACCCATCGTCTAAACCACTCAGACCAGCCAGACCACCAGAAAACAATCGCAAAGGGCAGTCGTTTACAATGTTGCTCAATTGTTCTGAGAGTTTGCGCCACAATCACACGTCTGGTCGTCAGTAATACCCCACAATTAGCTACAGACAAGTGCCAAGCTACCTACGGCTATCTGTTTTACGGCTATGGACAGTCTAAGAATTAACTCACATGATTTCACATGTATGTACAGTAGATATCCCTTTACGACTGACAGTCGGCTATAAAATGTAATCACAGATTACAGATAAGTGATGGGAAGGACTATTTTGCCACAATTTTCAAAGAAAATGTTCTACGTGGCTAAATTTATCTAATGTAAGTACTCACTTATGATGTGCCTATATTTGTATAAATATGGCCTAAACATTTGTTCTACAACTAGCATTAAATTTATTAAGAATTTGCTACATTGTTATAAATTAATGTTCAGTTGGAATTGGTTAATGGATTTAGGTACACACTAAATATTATCACGTTAACATACGTACATATATGTGTTTAAAATTGTAGAATATGGATAATTTTCAAAACTGTAGAAAGGGAATATTTATATGGGTAGGTTTACCGATATATATATATATATATATATCATATATGTGTGTGTGTGTGTGTGTGTGTGTGTGTGTGTGTGTGTGTGTGTGTGTGTGTGTGTTTTTATATCAATCTGCCATTTTCTTTTAACTACTTGAACTTTTGCATCTTATGGCTTTAGTTTGGACCGTTGGCCATATCCTCTGAAATCGTTTTACATTGTTCCAAAACATAATAATAACAGTTTTCCCATGGATGTAATTAAATCATTCAGTTAGTGACTCAAAAGTAGATATATATATATATATATATATTGCAAATAAATTTGTTCACCTGAACTTTTGTGGAATGAAAAAATTTTTATTAACTCATAAAAAAGTTTTCCTTTGGTTTAAACTGTGATTGTCTAAAGAAATTTACAAGAAGAAGGTAGATCATACATACCATGAAGTTTTAGAAGTGAGCTTCGGGAGATTATTTCAGGTAGTAATAAGGCCGAAGCTAGGTTGTCACGTAAACTGTGGTAGTTGCAGTTCAAATATTTAATATCTGAGCTACCTGCACATCTTACTCTACAGAAGTTAGTCGAAGCGCTTACTTTTCCCCCAATTACAAAATTAATTTAAAGCACAGGGATTAGAATCAAAGGTTTAAATCTATAGATAATGTCATATGTGCAGTTTTAAAGCTTTATGGCGATAGCAAACATATTACTGAAATAAACCAATATAGTAATAAATTTTTTATTTCCATACCATCAGTGTTAAAATAAGAGCTTTTATCAACAATGAACTTAAATTATAAAAACCACATTTAGGAATAGAAAAGGAATGCAGCAGTCAGCTTTCAAGAATTTTCCATCTCACTGATGTCTGCTTTGAAATATAAAAACACTCGCCTTTGACACAAAACACTCCCCGTCGAGTTCTCTCGACACGCGACGCTACCACAGAGAATACTCGGAAATAAACTTGACTGTTTTCAACAACTTCTTTTACTCCTATTAGCATTTTCTTCTCCATTAATCTTTAAGTTTAAATATTTCCACAGTAAAACTTGGTTTTCTGCTTAAGAATGAACTTGTTGAGACCGTTATGTCAAATTAATGTACTTACATGTTTTCTGAAAAATTAAAATACATACTGTATTAAATAACTGAGTTAATCTGAGAACATGTTTAAATAATATTTACGTTCTATAATAAATGACAGTGAAGTTAAAAGTTAACTCTAAACCGAAGTTAAAACACGTTTGCATACGTTATAACTTACATTTTAATACGTCTCTATGTACTACGTAAAGAGTGCTCTCTCCTTGAAACTAAGATTAATAAAATTATGTGACATTTTCGTGTTGAATGCTACAACATATATTCCAGATTTTAAAATTGTATATATAATCACTCAATTTTTTTGTTCAGGACTCCTTTGCAAAAGAATAGCCTAGGGGCCGCGAGTGCCGGTTTCTATTGTATAGGCACACCTCCTGGTCTTTTCTTTAAATCGATAGAGCACTTTTGCTAAAGCAAATTATCGTCAAATACACTAGTTATGGTAGGGATTGAAAACTGAGGGCATCTCAATTATAATTGTTACTACGGTATGTATGTATTTAAGGGACTGGCAAAGAAATTAAAGAAAGTTATATTTATAAAACAGTTGAAAAGAGATTCATTTTTGGCATGCATATTTTACACTTTAATAATTTGTCATGTGGTTAAAAAATTGTTGTTTAATGCATAGTAAGAAGAACTTAATCTTTACCAAAGTACAAACAAGTTTTCTAATAAGAATTGCTATGAATTTTGCTTTATTAGTGTTAATAAAGTGTACGAATAATTTTGTAACACCAATTAACAAAATAAGCTTTGTATCATTAAAACAGTATCACCAGGGGACAGTGCAGAGGCATGAAATAGCAGTCTGTAATATATCGATAACTGACTGTTAGTAGTTAGGGACTGAACTTAAACTTTCAATTGTCTAATATTAAGATATGTGATCCTAGCTACTAGTAGATCACCAAAAGTTCACAAGGGCTTAGTCTAAAAAATACTAAGATCAATGATATAGTCGACTAATCAATAGGACCTTGTTATTCCGGATTTGGATAGGTCCTTATGGGTAAAAAACGTACTCAATTCTGAAGTTTTTCAAATACACTAAAATTAGTTTAAAAGGTTACATAATATGAGGAACACTCACATCAAAAGTCAGTATCTTAAAATAATTTGTAACAAAAGGGTGTTACCGTATACCAACAATTATTCTCACATTTCAGTGAACACATTTCGCCTTGTACTAAATTATAAAGCAGAACTTTAGTGATATCGTCCGTTGTGTATGTAAATAAGCTAGAAACATTTACATAAAACACAATACCTGATGCCTGTCTTCCATGCTGTTGGGACTGTGGAATTATCGGTGATTGTTTTGGCTGAAAACTCTAGTTTTTGACATCGAACAGTTAAAATATTTCATAAGTGTTATAAAAGTACTTATAAATATGGTTTTCATAAAGATTAATACACGAAATTTACGAATATTTAAACCCATTGGGTTAAATGCACTTTTACGAATATTCTCTAAAGGACTAGGAACGTAAATGGAATAAAGAACAGCCACTAACGCTAACTACTCGAAAAACAGTGCCATCCTCTGGATTCAGTAGCATGGTAAAATCATCCCAGCTTACTTAATCAATTAAGCTGACTAGTGGTGCTGTTATGTGCGTTTACAACTAGAATCTGTTACAACACCTATAAATTTGTTATTATTGCTGATATCATAGTTATATATTGCTGTTGTTACATTAACTTATTTTATCTTTGTTTAATTTTTATATTGTTAAGTTTGTACTCATTTATTGCTGATATTTGCTTACTTTGCTTGTTTGATTCATCAATAATCTCTAAAAATCTACTGTACTTATACATTTTATATGGATTCCATTATGTAATGGCATTGCCGTTTAAATAAATAAAAGTGTGCTGTAACTCTCTCACATTAAACAAAGAGTTCCTTAAAAATTGCATAAATAATGAATTAAAACTAAGATTTCCATGGCGGAAATTACAACAGCGAAAAAGGGTGCCACCACGCCTTGTAGCACGACTCAGAAGATATTTGACTAATGATACAGCCTGTTAGAGAGATGTAGCTATAAAGTATTTCTCTCGGCTACATTTACTGAACTATATTTTGTATGCTGTGTTAGTTGGGTGTCAGGTTTAATTTTCATCCTTTTATTTATCTTCATATTGAAAAGACTCGAACTTTACGATGGTTACTACGTTTTAAAAGTAGTAGCTCCTGTACAAATATTAATAAGAGAGAAATTCAATCTAAAAGTAGCAGCTGGCATATTTAAATATTTTAAAGTAAGGACGTTGGTCATGTACCGTATTTGGTTTCCATACGCTAGGGCTATGAGGTTTACCCGATGCTTGAACTCTTGTAGAAAATATTCGTTTTTAAAACATCTCCAAAAATCACATTTAAACGGTAATGGGCCACAAAAAGGTCTAATTATTTACAGGTTGAGTTTACATTACAATCAGTTTTTATTATATTTTATTTTTTAATGATCAGAGGTGTGAGGCATATTATGTGTCAAATTTTAATCGTAGTAAGTAGGACATTGATGTTGATACGCAAATATATATTTCTTGTATTTTAACCCATATATAAGTTTTGATCTTCATAAATTTTTTTGATTTTCTTTTAAAGTCAGTTGGCACGTGTGTGTCAAATTTCTTTCTGAAATATCCAGAAGTAGAAAACAAAAAAAAATACAACCTTCTAGGGGTTGCAACACTATTTAAACTAAATGGATGTAATATTGTTTAAGAATTGTTTAGATTTTTATTATTTCCAGGAGGTGTCAAATTTAAACTTTCTGATGGAATCAATAATATTTTCTATATAGTGTATTTTAGTGTATTTTTAGTGTATTTTAGTGTATTTAATTGGCATACATTTTTTCACGGTCAAACAAACAAAGCGAATTTGGAGTTATAACATGTGTTATGTGCGATAAAGATTTGCATGCAAGCATTTAATTTGAACATTTTATGACAAAGTTATAAAACAACACAACAAAAACTAACACAGCATACAACTACTGTTGCTATAAAATGTTTTATTAAAGCATTCATTTATTTGTTTATTCCGTTTGCTGTAGAGAGTAATTTCCCATTACAAAGTACAGATTTTCATGACATTGGGGAAAATAAGAATATGGTAAATTGTTATAACATTATAATTAATTGATGGTTTTATAACAGGTCAATTGTGTTGTGAATTTTTAATTCTTTATTTTTAGAAATTGTATGCTGTTGTTTTAATTTGAGTTATTTTTTACACTAGGTATGAAAAGTTAGAAATTTTTTCTTTATAATAAATAATTTAGCTATAATAATAAAAATAATTAATACGATATGTAAATATTTGAATTACAGATTATAATATACTCTTTAATATTAAAACTAAATACAAGATATTAGTGTGTAGTGTTGTAAAGTTTATAATGTTACTTATTGTTGGATAATGTCCAGGGAAAGCAAATAAGATCATAAGATACCTTTATCAGCTGTACATAATTTGTGCGTAAATAGTATACGGACAAATTCTGACTTTTTTAAAACATTTTTTTAACGCCAGCCTACTAATTCACACGTAATATAAACATGTGAGATTAGAGAGAATGCTAAAAATATTGTTTGGTTTACACGTTAAATATGGTTGAAAAACGTAATTTGGTTACTCAAAGTTTAAAATATTTTGTAACTTATATATAAAAATGTAAAACGAACTAGTGTCTTAATAACCCCGGGACACAACAATGTGCCAAATTTTGCTGGCCAAAACCTAGTCGTAGGATTGTACTTACTACTACATAAAAAAATTTAAACTCAATCTGAATTCCCTTAAAAACTACTACTTCGTTGTCTTCACTGGACACGTGACGCTCAAAGGAACCAGAACACTAAATGGCAGAATGCTTTCACAAGTTTGAAGTCCATTTTTAGGATCTATGTCGACTTTCGGGATTTCTTTGGAAAGTATCGCTGTTATAATAGACGACTTTGTTTGGCCGACAGAAATAGCACATGGAAGTATCCGGTTACTAAAAAAAATAAGGTATTAAAGTATATCTCTTTTTGGCAGTTTATCCTGAAATTACTTTAAGTTTAATTTAACAAAAACCGTTTTCCTGAACCATATTTAACCATACTTATCAAAACGCCCTAGGAAGTTAAAGAAGGATCGTAAACCTTAATAAAACTACAGTGTTTCTTATTTTCAACTTCGTTGTCATCAATCAGCCGTCAAGGCGATGATTGTGTATTATGGACGCATGTACCTCATGTTTGCTTGTGGAACATTCTGTGTACATACCAACTGCATTATTGCTATATATCAGTACTATTGAAAATACTATAACTACATCAGCAGTTTAGGTTAAATTTATTAATGGCAGTGATAAAAATCACAAAGGAAACTAATTAATGAAGAGGGCTGATGAGATTTTACGGGCATTGTGAAGACGCTTCCCGAGGCAAAGCATGATGAGTATCTTTTTTTTCTGACATTAGGGACTGTTCCTTTCTTGTTGTTTGAGTTATACTACATAATGCTAATTTGCAATTTTAAAAATATTTTTAAATGGTAGAATATAATTTTTATGTGGAGATGGTATATATTTCTAATTAAGTCATGTTGCTATACTATTACAACATATAATAATATGTTATTTGCTAGTTTTTTAGCAAAAAAATTTACGCAAAACGCTGGTTTTTTTTTAGCACCTATAACTCTTTTTAGAAACTTGAAAAATGCACCAAAATTTTGTTTACAGTTCTTTACGTCTTGGTATAGTTTTAATATCATTAAAAAACTATTACATGATTTTAAATTTATTTTTTATTATGTTTTCTACGTTTTTTTCAATATATGCATAAAAACTATGTAGCGGAAGTTTTTAAAGGTAAACATTCATAACTTTATTAACTGCAATTATAATTTTGACTGTTTTAATTATCAATATTTGGTATTTTCATTATATGTTTTAAAAAATTCTATGAATCTAAAAAAACTGCATTCTTTAGTTTTAATCTATACCATGTAACCTTTCTCTCCCAACTTAATCTTAATGGTATAATTTGTTTCACAACACATTTTCTCTCAATACAGTTAAGTTTTTTAATACTAAGAATTAAAACATATTTTACAATATTACATGTTTAGCTCATGCACGTATAGCATATTTCTTTCATTATAAGGTTTGGCACATAAAAAAACGAACGTTAATTTGGGTAGAAACTCACTATGAAAGTGCTATGTTGAAGGAATGAGTCCATAATACATAATAGGACGATAACTTTTTTAATTAGATTTAAACCGTATAACTAATAATATATGTGAAATCTAGTGTACTATCTTAAGTTGGGTGTAAATAATAACTTTGATATTTGTTTCAGAAGATGTGTTAAATTTACATTTTCAGTTTACAGAATTTAGCATTACAATTTAGATTAGTTTTTACAAAAAAAGCCAGTGGGCTTGAAATTAATTGTCATATCGAAATTATGTTCATTGTAATTCTTGGAGGAGTTATAGTTATTTCATCTTTTCAATATCAAAAAAGCCTAATAATTATTATAAAAATTATATATGAAAATAAGCGAGTGTTACAATTATAAAACGCATGCCCAATTTTGGTGTTGTTTATAATTATTAGGGCCCCGCATATTACCTAATAAATTCGTGTTAGCAAAGTATGTTAAAGATTTCTACTTATAAATTTGGCCTATAATCTATATAATTATAATCTAATACAAGGATTTTTTGCATTTATTACAACTCAAACTTTATTTGTATAGGTTAATTTGGAAGAGACTCTTATTGTATAGACATTTCTTGACGACATATTATTTCACACAGATTTTCAAATAAATATGTTATTGGAATAAATTATGTTTGATTATATCTCTGTTTTCGGTATATATGTTTGTATATGTGACACTGTAATACACATTAACTTAATGAAATGAGGTGATAGTTTCAAATTATTCATGCAACCTCAGCAAAGCCTGTAGCATTACACGTGGTGGAGCGCAATCCTATCTTGTTTTATTTGAAACGTCATAATATAATTTATGTATTAGTGGACTTTATCGAAATTTAAAAAGGATAAAAAGACGATAACGACAATACCCCTTTTATTTTAACTGATTAAACTACTTACTTTAATTACGAAACGGTAGGTATTAAAAACATCGTGAAAGAGTAATATTGTATCTAATATATTAGCTTAACTATTAGCGTCATAATTAAAACTTCTTTGCCAACATAAGGGGGAAGATTGGAGGTCGGTACGTGAGGGCTTTTGTGAGGATGTGGGGTTTACAATTCCAATTACTAGCAAAGGGCTGTTTAGATGTTTCGGGCAGTGTATTTTTGGCAGTGAGCTACAGTTTTCGCCATATTTTATACACACTAATTTCAAGAATAGGTTTTTTATTTCCACATAAAACATCACTAGATTAATATGCTAACAAACATACTTATTTTGAAAATGCGTAGTTCAATAAATGTTTGATTCTTTCTTAAATAAAATTTCAATACACAAACCAAATTTGACTAAATCGTTATTTATTTATTTAATTTTAATGCAATGGTGAGTATTTAAAAAGAATTAATAAGTTTAAGGAATTTTAAGCTATAAGAATTGTTATAATTTAAATTTCATTAATTTCAACATAAAAAAACAGCTTCCTTATCTTACATACAGTTATTATTTGCTAGAATGGAACCTTTAAAATTAAGGATCTTAAGATTAGTTGTCTACAGAGTCTAAATTTTGTTCTATTGCATAATATAGTAGACTGCAGGAATTTTTATGTGAGAAGAATTATAAAACAGGGATGAATATTTTACTTTTATGGATGAAATAAACTTCGGTTATCCATTCATAATAGATGGTTATATTTGGAATTTTGATTAATATTTATACAAATTTACGTGAAACTTCTCAAATTACTTTATGTTTTACTACAATTGTATATATTTTCCGTATCTCTATAAAGTTTTTAAGTACTGGTTTAAACCCTAGCCGAAGTTGTATTATACTGCAATCCTGGAAATGGTTGTCATTGTTACATTTTGTAACCACATAATTAAAGGCAAAAGTCCGAAAACCAATTATTTTTTCAAAATTTATTGTGATGCATTTTTTTTTCTATGAATTGTTTTAAAAAAACGAGAGGCTTATTAAATGTGCAAGATAGAGGATTTTATTCATTCCTTCTCATAGAATCATTCTATATTTATAGTATATGAATTTATCATCACATGCTAAGGGGGGACAAGATATTAATGTTTATCTTTCTAGTAGAATTATAGTGCAAAAACTATTTAGGTAAAGAAATTATAACATTACTTAAATAGAATATCGCGTAACATAAATGAACCAGGAGGATCAAAGTTCTTGTACAAAAAAAAAAAAAAACATTTTTTTTTTTCTAAACCCATTTGACGCTTGTGACAGATTACCAGTCCGGGGTAGCGGAATTATCCCAATCCTAAGCCACTGGAGATGAAAGTTGACAAATAGCTGCTGCCCTACCAGCCTCGCCACGTTAAAAATATTATAACTGCTATATAACGTTGATAGACAGATGGCGTGATTATCTGTTACCAATGGCATAAAAAATTTTTTGTTGACATAATATATAGTGAAAATATGGTTTACTTAAGAGTTTTAGCTGTCTGATATTAATGCTTTGGCGCATAAGGAGGTGGTTTTTTTTGAGATTTATATGAGAGTTAATTGGTTTTCTTATTACCTGAAAATATAAAAATGTTAATGGGACGTAAGTTGTTGTACACTTAAATAAATGGGTTAAGGGACAATATATAACTATTCCCTATTTTCATTAGGCAAGAAATTTTCATAAAATAATAAATTAATCATATGGTCGCTGATGATATTAATAACTTCTTAATCATTTAGTAAACGTTACCAATAGGTCTGAGTTGTCTTTCAAGTTAAGATGATGGAAGCCCTTTTTATAGCTCGATAATAAAGGTTCTAAACCTTAATTAAAGTTTTATCAATATTCCTTTATTTTTTTCTATTTTTCCGGGTTTTTTTCACCGATCTATCTGCCACTATGTACTTGACTGCTAACTTAATTATCCTCATCTGCGTGGCTCTTCGTGAGATTGGTGATAAAACAGAAACATTTCGCCGAATGTTGTTTAGTGTTGTCGGTAATTTTATTATAATTGATATTTTGAATAGTACTTGCAAAAATTAATTTTGACTATATATGTCTAAAATATCCTTATTAATATTGGAGAATAATTAGTTTATTATTTTAATATAGCCCGGATATAATTAAATTCCAATAACAATTAGGTGTAAAACTAAAATACAGTCATTGGCACTTTAAGATTGCTATTCCTTACGTCTGTTCAATATTTTGTTCTCAGGGGACCCACCCCCATGGAAAACACTCATATTTTGTTAATATTGATTGGTTTTTGGCTTTATACTTTCTTTTACAATCACAAATTAACTATTTAAAAAGTAAATATTTATGTTAAGAGATGTGGAAAGTGTGGAAATATTTATTTTATTATTATGTTACATAATTATAGGCTTGTTTTATTGGCACCTACATTCACAGTTTATTGGCAATTGCTGTTTGACAGTCATTGGCACACTTTCATATTTTGCTAAATAAGAGTGAGGCAATGAAAATCATGCACACATACTTCACACTAAAATGTAATATTGTGTATATACAAACTTATTGAATACAATAAATTTGATTGCATAAGTAGAAAGTTTAAAAAAATATTACTTCGTTAATAGCCTATAATTGTGACGTATCAAAATTCCAAATAAACTAGACAATAATAGTTTGTCCCTTCTACAACATCTTAATAATAAACCATTTAAATGTTTAATTCGTTGCGCAATTTCATTTCCAAAGTCCAAACAGATGTTGCATACAAACATCAGGATCATGTTGATCAAGGTCCTCTCCTGTTTTGTATACATTTTTATATGATACAGTCTATCACACATGTCCACATTCAACAGGGTTGGGAGACTTCTTGTCTTTGAAGTTAGGTCCCACAAAAACTGTAGCACAATATCGCGTGTTGAGACGTGCAGGAGAGTCTCAGATGAGAATTGGCTGCAGATTTGTTGTGTTACTCAGATGAAGACAGATGCTTGGTTTGGGCCCAGCTGCACAGACTGTTAGGCTTATGTCGAATCACAGACGGTCCGTTATCAACATCAATTGACTTTTCAACTTTGACCTTTCCCATCATAATTGATCTTCATAATTTTTCTTCTTAAACAGAAAATTCTTACTATGTTGTTTAGTAGAGTATTCCATTTCTTGGGCCTTATTACTTAAATTCTTTTCTTCTCCGTAAGTCTTTTTCCTTTTGCTGCTTGGCTCTGACTGAATTTCTTTTGCCTTTTTTTCTTCCTTTTCTTCTATAAATATTTTCCATTTCTTACGAAGAAAACAATACGTAAGGTACTCGTTTCTGTGTTTTATTTTGCCTTTTTCTGGTTGGAGTTTTTCGGGCCACACGAGAACATCAGCCAAAGCTGGACCACTGCTTCCAGATGGTTGGGCAATGCCTTGTGAAGCAAGTTAGCGCAAAACACGTTGAAGCCTTCACTTAACTTTTTCTCGGGTGTTGTATAGTTATGGTCAAGTTTTACATTTACATTGTGTGTACATTGTTTGGAGACATTTTGATTGTCGGCGCTGCAAGATATGTGGTGTACCTTCTTTTTTAATGCATTTGAAGGCACTGACATGTGGATACTGTTCTGGTGCAGGTTAAATTAATTACAGGATCTAGATAGTTTTGAGAGAGAGTTTTCTTGACTGTAACATCAGTTGTGTGGCACTCTTTGACAATAGGAATATCTGGCACAACATACATCGAGTGGACAGCTTTTTGGAGAGGTGTGGATTTAGTTCCATGACAGCATGTGGCGAACCACATAATTTTTGAGGTTGCTTATTTCTGGAAAACCTACCGCCCACACTCGATATATGTGTGAAAAAACAGTCGGGCAGTAGGTTGCGCGCATGTAGTATTTTCCGATTTCAACTTTACTCACCCTATATTCGCGGAATCCACCCTTTCTCTCACTATCATTCTCGTCTCCTACAATCCCTTCGAATTGATTCCAAGGTAAACTACATCTTTACCGCTTAATGGTACAATTTTTTCCATTTGGCGTTTTACCAAGACCACTTTCGTATAGTCAAACTTGAGTTGCAGTTCTCCAAGGAAAACAAGCCCACAGGCTCTAAATCCGTTAGTAAGTGTTATGAGGCTTGAACCTCGTCACACTACATGCTTTCATGGATTGGTTGCAACATTCTCCTTAGTTAAAGCGTCTGTCGGGTGGGTTACTTACGCCAATTAAACACTGCCTTTTTCCAGCCTGACTTGATTGGTCTAAATGCAGCAACATCTGCTGGGTCTGCATTATTCTTGTAGCGTTTGGGTATTAGAGGACTATCAGGTATTATTTGCAACTCAGAACACAGTTGGCTTAGCTGTGATAGGGAAAGATGGCTCCTTTCATTGACCCATCTACAAAAAGGAATAACTGCGCCGGTGTGCTATTGTGATATTGTTTTTTGTTCAAGGGTAGTGCATTAAAAAACATTACGATGTACTCATAAAAGGACTTCGAGATTTCATCCATCCAGTGTTCGAGATGACCAATACCAAGAGTCTGGTACAGTAATTTACAATTGTTGATGGTAATCTTATGGTAAGGATAGCATTAACATCGGTTGGAACAATTCGGCCCACCAAGCAGAAAAAAGAAAACATCACAGTAATGGCGGCTTTTGAATTTCCCCTTGTCCAATTTCATAAAACATTTTTTGGATCCTGTGGGAGCTAAAACTTTTAGAACCCTTTGGACCACAGTAGGACATTTGTCTCATCGCCATTAAAAACACGAACGTCAGGTGTTCTTTCAAACACGTCCACCGCATTTTCTTCTTTCAACAATGTCTTCTATAGTTTTAAACCTAGATTTTTAATATCGTTTTCGCTGACGCACTGAGCTTGCAGAAGTTTACTCCTTCGTGGGAGTCTTAAGGATAAGTCTTAGGGTGCCTTTTGTTAAATAATTGCTTTTTGATACCCACACCGGAAGGCCTGGAAGATTGTTTTTAAAAGGATTAGGTCTCTTCATTTTGTATTAAGAATTCTTGAACGCTCAGTTGCAACATCTTTCTCTTCCGTCGTGGGAGGAAAACCTTTCCGACAGCAGTCATTGATCCAATTTTTCAAGTGTTATCCTCTTCTTCCTTCGTCAGTACAGGTGGAGGACCAAGTTGATGTTTTTGAAAACTTGTCACTAAGAAACCGAAACTGATAGTTGACCGAGGAACAACCATGCTTTTTTAGCTGCAGACCTTTTTGGTCATTCCATTTCTAAACATCTTGTAAAGCGTGCTCAAGAGAATCGGCTTTTGCTAAGAGAAATTTAGGCATTAATTTTGAACTCCGTTGGTGATCTGAAAAGAAAAAAAAAATTATTTATTGGCATGCCGCTAATATCTATACATTGACATAGTTGCCAATCACTGCTAGGTTATCAGTGATTTGGCATGCCAACGAGAAATAATTATATGTGTCGCCAATGACCTGTTTTTCAAATTGAGTTGTTAAAACAATACACCAATATTCATAACAAAGCCCATTGTTTTTATACTTCGAAAGATTGTTATTTTGGCTTAAAATAAACAATCTCTTATAATACATAGTTCATTCGGCACTCCCTGCCGATGACTATTACTTTCATAATTTTTAAACATTACAGTCATTGGCACCCCTTTTGCAGGTTTGATTTAGAGGGTTATTTAACTTAAAACCCTATCAAAAATGGTTTCAACTCCTTCTCACATTACAGCTATCATTGTCTTAGTTGGCAAAGATTTATCTTATCAACAGGGAAAAATAACATAGTACAGAGAAGGGCAACTCTGAAGGAATTCACAAGAAGATCAACAGGAAAAAGCTTACCTATACTAGAAAATAATTTTTCCAGACAACACGTGCGAGTCTATCTGCAAACATCACAATACCAATTGGGGAGAAAACTGTTAAGAGTATCTAGATGAACTATGGTTGGCATTCATATGCTGCCAACCTAAAATCTGTGTAATGAATTTTTTTTTAACATAAAATAATTACAAAGTGCCATATGACTGTACTAGTGCCAATGACTGTGATGGTTTACCCTATGTAGGTGGGAAATCTGCTTCATGTTCTTCTTTGAGGTGAGACATCAGTATTATAATTACATATTGTTATGGCTTGTAGGCGTTAAAGATGATTTCAGTCATTTTAATAATTCTCATTCAACAAATATAGAATTTTGTAAACTTGGAATCCGAATAGAAGTTTGCCGTCGTTTGTTGTGGATTATCTAAAAAGAAACTTAGATTTTAAAAGGTCATTATGAGGTAATTAGTTTTCTGATTATTTGTTAATGTGTCATGTGTCAGAGTGAATAATATTAGTTAAACGGATTATATTGACTTCACTAAAAATCGTATTCTATAATATAGTACTATATATATCTATATATTATATATATATATATATATATACTGTAGTATATTATTATTTAGTATTTGATTTCATTTTTAATGTGTTGCAGATAATATGCCACTGAGTTCTGAAACAAACTTGCTTTAAAAGAAAAGAGGTAGGTTATAAATACACCATGAATGAGAAAGGAATAAAATTATAGGGGAAAAATTTTAGAAAAGGGTTAGTAGTCTGTTAAAACAGGGGTATTAAGTCTGAATTTTAAGCAGGAGCTTAGAATTTAGAGGCATTAGTGTCAGTATGGATATTATCAACAATTTGGAGGATGGCGATTTAACTTAAGTGCTAGTATGCCTACTATCTACTAATGATCACATCTGTTTCTAACCATACATAAAAGCTTAGAGACATTGTAATATTCAGTACGTTTGGACGACCTCATTAACATGCTTTTCGGCATAACAAATAAGCCCTGGATAGGAGCCTGACATTCAGGGCAGAACTGTGTCCCTCATGTAGATCCAGAGTTGAAACTGGACTCACTTCACTTATACTTAAATGGAAACTATAATGGGACGGAGGAAACTCATAAAATTCGTTTGTAGAATATTTTCGTCTCCTCAAAATCATTGGCAAAACTTAATTAACATACGAGTTTCGTCCAAAAAATTAGTGACTTGAAAGCCCTCTAGACCATTTTTATTGGGTGCAATTTTAAAATAACATAAAGCTAGGAAAATATGAGGGGAAATAGAGTTTATGATCGTCAGAACAAGGACAGTTTTTCATCTAATCGTATATGGAAAAACTTAAATGTATAAACCGGACAGTCAAATTAAAAATTTGTCAATTGGCATTATTCTGGAAAGCTGATAGATAATTTTGTACAGCCAATACAATAAAAAGAAGTGGATAGAAGAAGTGAAGAAAATTGAAAATGAATCACTGTTACGAAAACTGTCAGAGGAAAACAAAGATCATTGGTTTGAGCTTTGAAATCAAATGCAAGAAAGCCTATTGATGGAGGAGCAAAAACATGTGATGATGAAGCTATAGAACAAAACATTTTTAACAAAAGAATAACACTATAAAATATGTGGATGCCCTAAGTCAGATGTATAAAATAAACATGAAAAAGATAACGTAGAGAAAAAATAAAACCGACGGATTCATAAAGGAAAATGGGAATTTAAAAAAATACACGCCACTTTCTACAGAACACTTAGAGAAAATATGACAGTAGTATCTACCATAGAGTTTTTAGCTTCAAAGAGGAATCAGAACGGATTCACTTGGCAGTACTAAACCATTCAAGATCTGTCCAAGGTAATAGTACAATATTCATCGGTTCCCCTGGAAATACTAGTAGAGAGTTTTTTAAAGTTTACATGATGACTCCTATAAGAAGGTAATAATCATTTAGAGATTTATAAAAGCTTTTAATGGAATAACAACATTAATTGGAAAAGGATTGGATTGATATCCTCTAAAGCATTTTTATAAAATAGGAAAATTTTGTTATAAAATTACAACAAAAAACTAACCCAAAAAAATTGAATATAAGCCACGCATTATACAAAAAACGCAAGAATGAAATGTAATAAATTAGAGCCTCAAGACATAAATATAATAAAATTTTACTAGTGTCGGGCACGTATAAGAATTTTTAACAAACCAATATTTAAAACACTAGATACTTCAGATATATTGCATAGATGGGAGAATGCCAAAGGAGGAATCAGAAAGATATATAATCGTTGCCCATTCAATTACAAATTTTCAATCAAAACAATCATTAAATTTTCTAAAAAAACCCATTACTCCAGTAGATATAGAGAAACTTGATAAAAACGTACCTACAGGAAATTTTAGTGTTAAAACTTAGAACATTAACAAATAGTTAATATTTATGTTAGGAATTTCTCGCGAATTCAAGGACAGGATAGAGACAGGAAGAGGATGGTTTATTTCAACATTATATTCTGACACGTTTGTAGGGAAATAACATTTAGATACGCTGGAATAAAGGAAGTATGTCAGAAAAATCTGAAAAATAAGGGGAAGATCGTAAAAATTAACCCAAAAATGAAAAGAAATGGACAGAGAATGAGAATTCGAAACCACAGTGATTATATAAGAGGTTTTGAAATAAATTTACTAAACACTGAGGAAAAAGACCATTATTAGATTTTGTTTAGCGCTCTACATTAAAAGGTGCATATTTATATATAGTCCATAATGTAAATACAAATAGTATCATTATTTTAGAAAAAACCGAGAAGTAGCGTTGCTGACTTGGAATATGCACATTATAGTATTTCTTCAGAAAGTAATACTTGTTATAAACTAAACAGTGTAAATAACATTTTTTCAATGTAACAAAAGTTAAGTAAAAAACTACAGACCCAAATGAATTTTTAAAACCTGGATTCATAACAAGTACGGTAGTTGTTATTTGGATCAATAATGAATTTTTTGTATTTTGAATTAGAAAAATTATTGTTGATTTGTTAAATAGTGGCAGTATTATTCAGTTGCAGTAAGTTGGGTTCAGTTATTAACCTGGTACTCATTAACCGGGTCTACCCGCAACTATCCACGTTATGCAAATTTGGGTTTTACCCACCCATATGTCCCGCCAAGAGGGGGGGCTGGTTTTGAACCGGGTGAAAGAGGAGGGAAAGGTGGGGTTTGAGAAAAGTGGTGTATGTAGGTGGTGGGTTGGTTTACGGGGAGCTGGTTACTGTTACTTGTTCATTCATATACTGCTATATGCTAGCTTCTAAACAGGATAAAAAAGGATTTGCCTTTGAAAGATTAACAAAGTTATTCCTACTGTAGCGTTTGAGTATATTTATAAACAAAGTTTCCATAAAATATGTGCAAAAGCTGTATACCTGTCGTGGCCTAATAAAAATTGGACTTACAATTTTAAAATCTGCTGCCTCTTTGATACTTAACAATTTAAAGAAACAAAATATCGGACCCATCAGTACGATACTGTTATTGCAATAAACTCAATGAGATCCTTGAAAACGGTTGCATGCCATTAAGTTTCTCTTTGTCGAAGGGATAGAATCGATTATGATTTTGAAGTTTAAAGGTAAAAGTGTATTCTTTCCTTGCCTTTTTTTGCGAAACAAACGCTTTCCCTACATTTCTTTCGGGCTCTCTATACTTCCCTTGTTCCAGTTAAAACAAAACATTAATGTTCAGTGGAAGGTAAAGTATATTAAAATTAAAGGAGGAAAATGGGTAAATAGTTCGTTTTTTAATTTGAATGATGGATTTTTTTTTATCTTAGCAGCTAAGAAAAATGCGGACTCTAAAATCGTTATTTTAACAAAAATGATTTGTAACAATGTAGTATTTTATAGTAAAGAAAACATAATTCTGTTACTAGTTGCCTGACGTGTTATTACTATAAGTTTTTACTTCAATTTATTTTACTAAATATTTTGATCATTATAATTAAGTGGATCGTCATTAAATTAAGTACAGTAGTTTTTAGTTACAAGCCAATATTATAAATTTTGTGCCTCGACAAAATTGTGATAGTTAATTTATGATTGATTGGATGAAAAATTCATATTTATTCCATATAGGCGTTCTAACTATATATAGATATATATATATATGTATATATATATATGTATATATTTATATATATTTATGTTATTAACTCCACTTATTAGGGTTATCATATTTTATGTTAAGTGTAATGAAAAATAAGGGGTTTTTGTTATTTTCATTACATTAATATATAGATATATATATATATATATATATATATATATATATATATATAGTCATTTCAGAAACATTGACATCGCAAAAAGTACAAGTCGAACCTCGGATCTCTCACTATGCCGGATGTGAATGTGTGGTACCATTATACACCACAAGATCAGCTTACTTTTTCCGATTTCAGTTATTTTGTAATTTGGCCCGTATCTGTCACATATGCGTTTAAATAAGCAAACTAACATATGATCGGGAAGACACAAATACCTGCGTCAAATGACTCTTTATTTACACTTAAATTGTATAAAATGGGACAATTGCACTTATTTAATTTCATTTAAACATTGAATCGCAAAAAGTACATTGCTCCACCGGAGTCGAAACCCGGATATCTTCTCTTGCCGGAGTGAAACGTGCTACCATTACACCCACAGAACGCTTACTGTTTGAAGTCTTTGGCGTTTGAATTCTTCACGGCAGAGATACTTAAAAACAGTAATAAAAATATATTTTGAAAGAAAGATATTTCTTAATCCTTGATAAATGAATATATAAATTGTTATCTTAATTAGAGTCCGAAATCCGTTTTTTAGCTTTTCCTGGGCCCCTGGC
>NW_025780777.1:0-72308 GCF_021130785.1 Homalodisca vitripennis
AGCCTTGCTGCGGTTTCTTTCTGAGATCTGGCGAGACTGCATGACTGCTCTGGGTCTTCAGGGAGCGAGCTTTCCTGCATGTCATCTCTCCGTTTTGTAGGCCACCTTTGGGTGATGTCTGGTTCGAGTTCTCCAGAGGGGGGTACCCTGGATGATTTTCATAGGGAGGCTATTGGATTTCTTTGTTCCTGGTCAGTTGAGGGGAACGTCTCCGTGTGGAGAATTTCTTTAGGCCTCGGGCAACGGAGAGAGTTTGGCTAAGTTTGTGGCCGAGGTGAGGGACACTGATAGGGTGTTAAGGCTCATATCCCCGAAAGTAATGTGGTCACCACCATTCTTGAGGGTACTCAATCCATGAGGAGAGGTCCCGTCTAGTTTTTGCTGGTCGCCCTTCCACCTTTTTGAACTGGACCGGGTCTGTGCATTGCTTCGCGCAGCGTGCAGTTTGCTGACCGGCAGTGGGCGGAGAGGACAATCATCGTTCCATCCAAGCCTTCCAGGGATGTCACGGCACGTACAGAATCCCGTGAGATGGGACCACATCACTCTGGTGGCTTCATACACCCATTTGCTATGCCTGTGGTGAAACGAGGTCACACTCGTCGGGAGTGTACTAGGAGATATCGCAATGGTTCCAAAAAAACTAGTTCAAAGGGGGGTTTCTCTGAAGTCCCCCGAGGTCTAAGAAAAAATTCAAAAAAAATAGTACCTGTGCGGAAATATTTGATTAATTGTTGGACACTACGAGCCAGCAGGAGAAGGGAAAAATCTAACGGCTTAGGACGGCATCTTCGGTGTGCCATTATATCATTATCTTAGTGGGAGGACTCAGTGCATAAGGCCATAGTTGATTCCGGGCAGCCTGTAGCATCATCTCTTCCGTCTTTTTGAAGCCATTTCAAGGTTAGGTTTGGTGAAGCACACGAGGAGTCTTCTTTAACTTGCTGGACTGTTATAATTCCCCTCTTCCAATTTCGGAGGAAGGCTTCAATCAAGTTTAAGGTTGAATGTTTTTCATGGGTGTGGGTGCTTCCTTGTGGCCCAGGACCTGAGACATGGACATGCTTTTTGGGGGGGATTTTATTCAAATGGGAATGGTTTGGTGCTGGATTCTCAGGTCGGGGCCAGCTTATTTCAAATTCAATCGGCGAGTGTTCAGTCCCCTTTTCTGATAAATTCACTCGACACCGCAGGTTGGTGAGGTGGAGTGTGTGAAGGTTTGCCTGGGGAACCCGTTCGGTCTCTTGGATGAGGAGCAATCTGGGGTTCTCGTGAGCTTTGCTCAAGATTTACGGTGAGTCCTCACACCCTAAGCTCGGTTCTACCCATCTTATGAATATGAAATTGTCTGACTGACACTCAGCCAGTACGATCCCACCCATCAAGGTTGGCTCCTCCAAAGATGGAGGGTTATGCTTGGTATCTCATCAGGATCTTTCTTGTATCAAGGAGTTATTGTGCCCTCAAAACTATCGTATGCACAGTCCAGCGTTCTTGGTTCCAAAGACCTAATGGTAAACATCGTATGGTGGTTGAACTAAGAAAACTTAATGCCAAATTTGAATAGACTCGTGCATCTCCCCGATCTCCATTTGCTTTCGATTGGTTCAGTAAGGCCAAATTTTACCACTATATGTGATTTGAACCAAGCACATTATCATCAGATTCCGTTGAAGAAGGAATCACGTCCTCTCACGGCCTTCTGTGTTCCGTGGAATTTGTATCGAGTACCCGATCTGTGCCTATGGGGCTAGCTGTGGGGGCCCATACGTTAACTAAACCCCCCAAGTTGCTTGACTCCATCTTCACGAGGTGAAGTTCAGGTTATGTAATTTATTTATCTTGATGACCCTTCTGGTCTACAGTGAGTATTTCAACGGAACACGTTTAACATCTTGGAGGAGGTATTGGTTAGGTTGGGTGGCTTGGCCTTACAGTCACCGGAGAAAGGTGTCTTACGCCATGTCTGAAATATCCGTTTCGCGGTCACTAGTGTCGTCTAGGGGTGTATTATAGATCCCTGCACAAGGACCACCAGGCATTCGGGATTTCCCTCCCCGTAGGATGCAAGGGTGTTGCAGATTCATAGGCTGGTTAATTTCTACCGTAGGTTTATCCTGACTTTGCGAGGTGGCCGCCCCTCTGAAGCCTTAAGAAGGAAAGTCGCATTAGTTCGTTTGGGGTGAAGATCTAGAACGTGCTTTTAAACTTGCTTTATGGAGGGCCATTATACACTCCTGTGCTGCGAATTAACCGGACTTAGTAGGGCCCTTCATATTGCAGGACTGACTCTATCCTGTGCTGTAGGAGCTGTGCTTTCTTCAAGAATTCGACGGTGTCGGCAACCTATAGCTTTTGCATCTAGGACTTTGGACCCTTCAGGAAAAGAAATCTTCCTATTTATGAGATGGAGTGTTTGGCGGTCGTTTTCGGCATGGATATGTTTCGGAGGTTCCTTGTGCATTCCGTATTTCTGATGGAAACTGACAATCAGGCTCTTTCTGGCTTTTGGCCCATCCTCGACAACTCGGGAAGATTTGGTCGCTGGGGATTGTCAAAATTGCCGGCCTTTAAATTCAGGGTGCAGCACTTTCGCGGCAACCAATACGTCGTCGCCGATGCTTCTTTCTAGAAATTGTATCTCTAAAACAGCGATCCTGTTGATTCTCATCGCACCGTTGTGTGGGACTGTGTGTTGGATTTCCCTGCTGCCTTTGAGAGTTTTGGCTCTCTCCAACTTCAAAGAACCGAGTTGTCAATTATTCATTGGTGAAGCTCCAGGAGGGAGAAGCCCACTCTCCTTACTTCTTGTCCATAGGGTGTCCTCTGCTGTCGTGCCGTCGCGGAGGTTGGTCCCATAGATGTTCTGCCGGAGTTGCCACTCATTCCGATGGTCTTTTCCTATTTTCATGTTTCTCCCGTGGGCGGTCTATTTAGGGTTAACACGACCATCGCTAAATCAGAGATAGTTTCATCTGGAAGTGTTCGGAAACCCCCCAAGAGACTTTGCTGGTAGAGTACAGAGTTGTCATCTTTGCTCGGGTCAGTAAACCAGCACTAACATACCAAATTAGGATTCTTTTCCCTCCGAGGGGGCGGAGCGGGCTCTTGAGGAAAGGTTCATTGGGACTATGTGGGACCCTTTCCCCGTAGCAAGTCCAGGGAACACCTCCCTGCTTGTCGCTGTGGATGCTTTCTCTAAGTTTTGCTGGTTGGATTCCTCTTAGGAGTGCCACGGCCGTCGCTCACCGTCAAGGCACTCAAGTCCCAGCCTTCATACAGAATTTGGAGTGCCCGCCACCTTCGTCTCAGACAACGGCACACAATTCTATGTACGAGGGAGTTTCATCGCTTTCTGTTGTGGGCATGGAATCAAAACATGTTACGGACATTCTCCTTACTACCCCCTAGCCTTCTATGCTGAGCGGTTCAACCGCAATCTCAGTGCCGCCCTCATCGCTTATCACGATGAGAATCAAAACTACCTGGGATGACAAACCTGAGCTGGCTTCAGTTAGCATTCAATTCTTGCTCTTCAGAAAGTACATGAATTCCACGCCTTTTCAAGGTCATGTTTTAGTCGTCCTCACTTTCTGATCCTTGTTAATCTCTGGAGGTCTGGATAGTCTATCTCCAGTGTTGGTACTCCCTATGTGAGTGACAACTTGGGAAGCAGTCAGGGTTAAGCTCTACATGTCTAGGGAATGAGGTGAAGGAGAAAAAATTTCATATGGGGGGACGTATTGCTAACCCCATTCCTGGTGGGGGATCTTGTCTTTTGTAAGGACCATTCCGGTCAGTTCGGCCGTGGATAAACGGGCAGCCAAACTTTGCTATCGGTGGACAGGTCCTCACCGGATTCTTCGTTTTCTCTCCCCAGTTACTGCTGAGTTGGGTTGATCCCGTATCGGGGAGGTTGTGGCGGAAGGCCCACGTTATCATTGAAGGCCTTCCGTGGTGATACCTTGGTCATTTACTCTGGGATACTGTGGCGGCTGCGGGGGTGTCCGGGGGATACTGATCTACCCCTGGTTTTCCCTGTGGTGCGTTTTACTCTTTTTCTATTTTCTTCTTTCTCCAAGAGTGGCGCCTCTCAAAAACTTTTCAGGAGGACCGTGTTTTGTCTGCCTCCTGCCAGGACTTTCGTTTCCTTGTTAGGGTTCTCGATTCCAGTATCCTGTGCCGAGCTTGTTGGTTCTTCTTTCAGTGGGGGAGAGGTTTTGTTTGGGTTGCACCTTTTTAGTGGGAGGGTTGAGACGGGGGATCAGGTTTGGGGCAATTTATTTTTTGTCTATTATTTCCCACCTCGGCCACTCGTCAGTCGGTGGGGGAAGGTCATCCGTCAAGTATTTGATTTTCTGGCCTGGTTGGGACTGATTGGTTGGAGGTCAGCTGGATGACCTTGGACTAGTTTACCGACCCCCCAGCTGTTCACCGGCTCCGGCAACGGATACTGTTCGGAGCGGTCAGACTGTTCGGAGACACAGTTTGGAGAAGCTACTGCGTTTGCTGTCTGTTACGCTGCTCGTCCGGCGTTTCCACATGGCATGGGCTAATTCTCCGACTTTCGCAGGTAAATGTTCATTTTGCACTACTCTTAAACTTATTTAGTGTGGCACGGTTTTTCTCTCCCACACCCAGACTTATATTATCGTAGTTTAGTTATAGTATATTTATATATATTTATTTTGTAACTTGTTTTCTCGTGTAAGTGTTCGTGTCGCAAAGGGGTGTTCGTTTCCTGTCTTTCGTACGTTCTAAATTTGTTAATTTATTTACTATGCTAGTTTAGTTTTTTATCTTTCGCTCTTGTGCTTTCTAACTGATCCGTTCGGCGAACGGAAATTTATTTATTCCGTGTACCACACTTTGATGTTTTGTGTTTAAGCGAGACGGTACATGGACTTTGCATATTTTTGTTACCTCGTGTTTTGTGTTGCGTGCATATTTGGGTGGCAACATCCCTTGATTTCAATTTTATTATTTTAATTATTGCCTTATAGTAGCGGTGGGAACTGATTAGAAATTTAAGTATTGTTATTTGGAAATTAATTTACTTGTTATTATTTGTATAATTATATAATGTAATTATTTTTGCCTACCTTCCATTTATATCTATATTGCATATATTGTTAAATTATTATAATATTATAAGAGAATGTATTATTTATTCCAGCGAATTTTGTTACAATGTATTGTTATCCACTCGCACTTTAATCATTTTGTATGGGCTGTTCTAGACTATTAGTAATTTGTTTATATATTTGAAATTTTTGTTTTTGTTTGTAATATTTATATTTTTTGTCACCAAGTAGTGTTTTCTTTTAATACTTGGTGTCTTGAGACAACCATGTAATTAATAGATACACTACTTGGTGACATATTAAATATTACAAACAAAAACAAATTTTTCAAATATATAAACATTTACTTATAGGCTAGAACAGCATTTCTAAATGATTAAGAGTGGATAAAGCAATTTACTTGTAAAACTTTAATTCGACGGATTTTAATCATTCTATTATTATATTATAAATAATTTTCCATTTTTGCTATTAGATTATTAATTGTAAGGTAGGCATAATAATAAGTTTATAATAGTTACATAAAATAATAACAATACATTTATTTCCCTAATAACAATAATTAATTTTTAATCAGTTCACGCTAATATAAAGGGCAATAATTAAATAATAAAATTGTAATCATGGATGTTGCCACCAAAATCTGCAACGCTAACACAAAACACGAGGGTTACAAATAAATTTGCAAATGTCTGTACCGTCTCGACTTACACTAAAAAAATTCAAATAGTGTGTACAACGGATTAATTAATTTTCAGTTCGGCCGTATGATTTCAGTTAGAAAGCACAAGAGCGAAAAGATAAAAACCTTAAACTAGCATAGTAAATAATCTTAACAAATTTAGAAAACGTTACGCAAAGGGTCAGGAACGAAAACCACTTTGCGGTACACGAAAACGTACACGAAGGAACACATAGTTACAATATAAATATATATAAATTACTTATTAACTAATCTAAGATAACTATATGTCTGGGTGGGAGAGGGAAAAACCAGCCAAACTAAATACAGTTAAGAGAGTGGACAAATGAATCATATCCCTGCCGAAAGTCGGAGAATTAGCCAGCCATGTTGGAACGGGACGAGCAGCGAAACAGTAAGGCAATACGCCAGTAGCTTCTCCCAAACGTGGTATCCGATACAGTCTGACCGCTCCGATACAGGAGACGGTTGCCGGTTGCCAAGATAGTGAACAGCTTGGTCGGTAAAACTAGTCTAAGGTCAACCAGCTGACCTCAACCAATCAGTCCAACCAGGCCTGGAAAATCAAATACTTGGACGGAGTGGGACTCCCCCCACCGGTCTGACAAGAGGTGGCCCGAGGTGGGAAAATTTAATAGACAACAAAATAATATTGCACCAAACTGAGCCGGCTCAACCTCTACCACTAAAAAGGGTTGCAAACCCAAAACAAAACCTCTCCCCAACTGATAAAGAAAGAAGAACCTACAAAGCTCTGGCAAAGGATTACGGGAAGTCGAGAACCCTAAACAGGTAAACGAAGTTCCTGAGCAGGAGGCAGGACAAAAAACTCGTCCTCCTTGAAAAAGTTTTGAGAGGCGCCCTCTCTTGGAGAAAAGAGACAAATAGAGAAAGGAGAGTTTGTAAAACGAAACCACAGGGAACTAACCAGGGAGTGATCAAGTCCCCGGACACACCGCAGCCCGCACCAGTATCCAGAGCATGGGACCCAGAGGTATCAGCCACGGCTAGGCCTCTCAGATGAGAAACGTGGGCCTTCCGCCACATTTTGACCTCCCCCGATTCGGGATCAACCATCTCAGCAGGTAACTGGGGTGAGGAGAAAAACGAAGAATCCGGTGAGGATCTGTCCACCGATAGCAAAGTTTGGCTGCCCGTTTATCCACGGCGAAACTGGACAGGAGATGGGCCTTACAAAAGACAAGATCCCCCACCTGGGAAGGGGTTAGCAATATCGTCCTTTATTTGAATTTTCTTCATCCTCAACCTTTCCCTAGACTGGTAGGGAGCTTTATCCCTGACTGCTTCCCAAGTTGTCACTCACATTGGGAGTAACAGCACACTGGTAGAAGACTATCCAGACTCAAGAGATTAGACATAAGGGGATCAAGTAGGAGGGACAGACGAACTAAACATGACATGGAAAGGCCGTGGGAATCATGACTTTCGTGATAAGAGCAGGAATTGAAGGCTTATACTGAAGCCAAGCTTCAAGGTTTTCATCCTGGTAGTTGTTTCTTCGGCGTATAAGCGATTGAGGGCGGCTCTGAGATTGCGGTTTTGAACCGATCAGCATGAGAGTGGCTGGGTGGTAGTAAGGAGATGTCGTATCATGTTTGATTCACATGCCCAAAACAGAAAGCGATGGAAACTACCTCTCGAAACGACTGAAGTTGGTGTGCAGTTGGCTGAGTTCGTAGGTCGGCGGGCAACTCCAAAATTCTGTTAGGTGAGCGCGGGTCGGAGTGCCGGACGGGTGGAGAGACGCCGTCGGCACTCCTAAGATGGAATCAACCCAGCAAAATACTTAGAAGGAAAGAATCACAGGCGACTAAGCAGGGAGGGTGTGCCCTGACTTGCTACGGGGAAAGGGTCCCACATTGTCATATGAACACTTCTCTGAAGAGAGGCCGCTCCGCCACATCGGAGGAGAAAAGATGTTCCTTAATTTGGTATTTTGTGCATGCCCCGCCGGTTTTCTGACGAGCAAAGATGATCAAGCCTCGTTACTGCTACAGCAATGTAATCTGTCCATAACTCTTCCAGATAAACTTATCTCTGATTTTAGCGATGGTCTTGTGAATCCCTAAAAGAACCGACCCTACGGGGAGATACTTGGAAAATTGGAAAAGAACCATCGGTATGAGTGGCACTCGGCAGAACAATCTTGGGACCACCTCCGCGTCTCGGGCACGACAGCAAGGAGGACACACTTGGACAAGAAGAAAGGAGAGTGGGCTTCTCCCTCTGGAGCTCACCAAAAGTTGTTTAGACAACTTCGGGGTACTTGATGTTGAGTCGAGAGCCAAAACTCTCAAAGGCAGCAGGGAAATCCAACATCACAGTCCCACACAACGGTGCTTTGAGAATCAACAGGATCGCTTGTGGTTAGATGATACATGTCTAGAAAGAGCATCGGCGATCGACGTTTTTGCATCAATGTATTGGTATTTAGTTTAGGACGATGTTTTTTGCCGCGAATGTGCTGCAACCTGAATTTAATGGCCGCAATTTTGAACATACCAGGCGACACAATTTCCCGAGTTGTCGAGGATGGGCCAATAGCCCAGGAAAGAAGCCTGATTGTCACTGTTTCCAGCAGGGAAATTCGGAGTATGCTCTAGGATAACCTCCGAAAAATCTTATCTCATGCCGGGAAAAACGACCGCCAAACACTCTGCTCATAAATAGAAGATTTCTTTTCCTGTAAGGGGGGTTCCAAAGTCCTAGATGCAAAAGCTATTGGTTGCCGAGCACGTTCGAATTCTTGAGGAAAGCACAGCTCCTTACAGCACAGGATGATGGAGTCAGTCTGCAAGATGAGTAGGGTTCTACTTAAGTCCGGTATTCGCAGCACAGGAGAGTTGGTTAATGGCCTCCCGAAGCAGTTGACATGCTCGTTCTTGATCTTCTCCCCAAAAACGAAACTTTGACGTATTCCATTACTTTAAGGAGTTATCAGAGGGGCGGCCACCTCGGCAAAGTCAGGAACTAAACCTTACGGTAGCAAACTTTAACAACTGCCTATGGAATCTGGCAACACCCTTGGCCATCCTTCGGTGGCAGGGTAAAGAAATCACCGAATGCCTTTGGGTCCTGGCGGGGGTCTATAGATACACCCCTAGACGACACGAGGTGGACGAGAATCGATTATTTCTGACTTGGGCCGTATGACACCTTCTCATCCGGATTGAAATTGGACTGTAAGGCCAAGCCCTACCCTAACTTAACCATAATACATCCTTCATAGATGTTTAACGTGTTCCGTTGAAAGTACTCAACTGGAGACCAGTAGGGTCATCAAAGATAATTAAAGTCATAACCTTGAACTTCAACCATCGTGGAAGATGGATGTCAAGGAAAACCTAGTTACACGTTTGGGCCCCCTACAGCTAGGCCCCGATAGGCACAGGATCGGTACTGATACAAATTCCACAGGTACACAGAAGGCCGTGAGAGGACGTGATTCCTTTCTTCAACGGAAAATTCTGATGATGGCATGGTTTCAAATCTAAATTTTTAGTGGAAAATATTTGGGCCTTACTGAACCAATCAAAAGCAGAATGGAGATCGCGGGAGAGGCACATGAGTCTATTTTTCAATTTTGGCATTTAAGTATTTCTTAGGTCAAACCACCATACGTTTGTTTCAATAGGCTTTGGAATCCAAAAGAAAGCTGTGGGACTGGCTTACGATGAGTTTGAGGGATCAATTAACTCCTTGTATCCACAAGAGATACTTGATGATACCACGCAATAACCTCCATACTTTGGAGGAGCCAACTTTATATGGGTATGTTGAGCGTACTGGCTGAGTGTCTGTCAGGACGAATTTTCATATTCAATAAGATGGGTTGAACCGAGATTGGGTGTGAGGAGCCTCCGAAATCTTGAGCTATAGCTTCACGGAGGAACCCCAGCTTGCTCCTCATCCAAGTGACCGATCGGTGTCCCACTAGGGGCCAGAACACTTCCTCCTCACATCCACTCTCACCCAACCTGCGGTTGTCGATTTGAATTTATCAGAAAAGGGGACTGACAGACTCGCCGATTGAATTTGTAAATAAGGGACTGGCCCGCTGAAGATCCAGCACCAAACCAGTCTTTTTGAACTAAAATTCCGCCCCCAAATTTGCAGTCCTATGCTCAGGTCCGGGGCGCCACAGGAAAGCTCATCACAACCATGAAAATAACATTTCATCCTTAAACTTGATTGAAGCCTTTCTCGAAATGGTGAGAAGAGGGGGAATTAGAAAGCAGTCCAGCAAGTTAAAGAGAAGGACTCATTCGGTGTTTTGCTTTCACCAAACCTACCTTGAAATGGCTTCAAACAAGGACGGGAAGAGATGTGGCTACAGGTCTGGACCCGGAATCATCTAGGGCCTTATGCACTGAGTCTCCCACTATGATATTGATATAAGGGCACACACCGATGATGCCGTCCCTTAAAAAGCCGTAGTTTTCCCTTCTCTGCTAGGCTATGTAGTGTTCCAAACTATTAATCAAATTTTTCGCTCAGGTAACTATTTTTTTGAAATGTTTTCTTAGACCTGGGGGAACTTCAGAGTATAACCCCCCTTTGATCTAAGTTTTTTGGACCAGTGCGATATCTACTTAGTACACACTCCCGGCACGAGTGTGAGCCTCGTTCAACCTCAGGCATAGCAGATGGGTGGATGAAGGCCCACCAGAGTGATTGTGGCCATTCCACGGTGATTTCGGTACGGCCGTGACAGCCCTGGAGGGGCTGGATGGAAACGATGATTGTTCCTCAACCAGCCACTCTGCCGGGTCAGCAAACTGCACGTCTGCGCGAAAGCAATGCCACAGACGGTCCAGTCAGAAAAGGTTGGAAGGGCGACCAGCAAAAACTAAGACGGGGAACCTCTCACTCAGGATTGAGACCTCGAAGATATGGTGGGGTGAACCACAGTACTTTCGGGGATATTGAAGCCTTAACCACCCTATCTGTGTCCCTCACCTCGGCCACAATCTTAGCCATACTCTCTCCGTTGACCCTGAGGCCTAAAGAAAGGAATTTCCTCAAACGGAGACGTTTCCCTCAACTGACCAAGGAAAAACAAAGAAATCCACAATGCTCCCTCTGAATATCATTCCTGGGTACCTCACCTCTGGAGAAACTCGAACCAGACAGATCACCCTAAAGGATGGCCCCTGCCTACAATACGGAGATGATTGACATGCAGGAAGCTCGCACCCTGAAGACCAGGCACGTCATGCAGGTCCGCAGGATAACCTCAGAAAGTCGATACGCAGCAAGGCTTCAAGTATCTAGAACCATTCCACCCGTAGGTAGTCGCTTGCAAGCAACGGGGGGGTAAAGTGGGTTTGGGAGCTTGCTGATTACTGAACAAAGGATCAGTCATCCACAGCTCCAAGTCCTCCAGAATCCTGGCAGGCAGGGTCCCGTCTCGACCACCAGGACACCCCCGACCGCCACGCCCACATCAAAAGTCTGCAAAACAACTGACCTAGGGGATACGGGCATTCAACCTTAAACTGCCGCAGCAGGAGTCAACCGCCAGAACAACGGTTTTTTCAGGAGGCATTTGCCTCCCTCGTCCCTCTCGAGTACAGTCAGCAAGGGGCTGTCCACCTAGGTGATGCGTTCCTCCAACCAACTCACCTATCACCAGAACTGGTAAGCTTGGATCTAAGTAGCGACAGCTCATATGTAGATGGGTAAGCCGGGACAAAAATACCTAGCCTCTCTTCGGACAGGTAGGGCGGGCGACCTCCAACCTGTCCTCCTGGGACCTATTTTCAAAAGGTCTCCAAAACTTAGACCTCACACAAAAATAGGGCCTCTGCTTATGGAACGTTCAAATCTTATAGGCCAGGTCGTGTCCAGTTCCATATTATCACGCAGTTGCTTCCGCATTGGACTCCGCAGTCGGAGACCGGATTAAGCCCACGAGCCAACAACTCAAAATTGGAGATCCTCCTTCAGCAAGTATTCAGGCACCAGAGAGACATGGCATGATAACAAAGAGTTAACAAAAAAAACTAACAAAACTACACACTGACTACGAAGTCAACGACTAACTCAAAGCAATAACTAAGGCGACAATGTGAAGTAAACTTAGTGAGACTAACACTCTCAGCAGTGGGTCCCCAGAATTCCTGCCGTCCACGAAAAACACCGTCAGCGAATCCAAAATACACACAGCCAAAAACACTACGCCGTACCAGAACAAAACCAGAAAAAAAAAAACTATGAATGACAAAGATATAAACAAAAACACACAAGTAAAATTAATCGAAAATAATAAAACAAGTTTCTACAGCACTTCCTGTAGATCGGCGATAAACTAGCTCAGGCGAGACGGCACCACAGGGCGCAGGAAGTCACAAACTAACTTCAAACTCATCCCTCTCACCACCAGTGGACACAAAACAAAAACCCCGGGCCCGCAGAAGGGGTTAAAAACACGTAAACACGCTCTGATCACATTTTGTTCCGAGTTAGCGAAAAAGACCAGGAGGCCTTCGGAAGCGTTGCCCCTCCCAAAACTCGGAGCCAAATCATAAAAAAAAACAAATCACATGCCACCTTAGTGGGAAAGAGAGACAAAGAGTGAGACTAAGGATTTCGATGTAAAATGATATATAATTAATAGGTGGCAAAACTTTTCCATGCAAAATACAATTACTTCAGCACCTCGGTCTGCACCGCCGTATAACTTTAAAATACTATATATAACAACAACTAAAAGTATAATATCCAATAATGACAAATAACAATAATAAAATAAATAATATAATAATAACACAATAAATAGAAAATTTGGTCTATAAAATAACATATATCAGGTACGGCGGTGTGGTTTAAATATATAAAATCTTTGTAACAGGTAAATTTTTTATGAACTGGAGGTGGAGGAAAAAGGTTGTTAGAATTTCTAGGCCCACTAAGTTTTAAAAATGTAAATTTGGTCTTTCAATGTTTGTAGCGCGAAAATTAAAAAAAAATATTTAAAGCCCAATTTTCGAAGGAGGCGGGGGGCTTAGTTGCCTCCCACGAATCCGAATATTAAAGATTGAAATTTCCTCCCCTTCAGTTCCACTGTTAAACTTAAACTAGAATAATACTGGGCTAATATACTGGCCCTCCTCCAGATCTAACAATCTGGCAGCGCTCCATACAAGGACCTATCGCTACCTCAAGGGGTTATAAGAAGTAGTAAAAAACATTTCTGATCCTAACCTTGTTACAGAAGAAATTAATGGCGTAAGCACTACACTCGATGTTTGGATGCCGGTCACAATATGCGCTGGCAGGGGCGCGGAGCATTTCACGTTGGCTTCAGAGCGTGCTGTGGGCAGACCTCGCCGCATTCAGTCCCTCCGCTGAACGGCACTCACGGGGGACCCTTATAGAATCCCAACATAACCAGTAGAAATTCCAGAACAACTTTTATAATTGCCACACAAGTAATAATAAAATATTTTAAAATACTATTAACAATTAAAAAAAAAATACAATCTGTAACTAACGAGTAAACCGTTGTTTAAGTGATCAGAATACTATTTCCCAAAAAATACCTCAAGACATCCAAGTATTAAAAGGAATACACTTACCTTGGTGACAACTATTTAAATATTACAAACAAAAACAAATGTTTCAAACATAATATAAACATTTACTTATAGGCTAGAACAGCCATACTAAATGATTAACGCGTGATAAAAACAAATTACTTGTAACTTTTAATTCGACTGGATTTTTTAATCAGTCTATTATAATATTATAATTAATTTACATTTTTGCTTATTAGATATTAATTGCGTAAGGTAGGGCATAAATAATTAATATATATAATTTACATAAATAATAAACCAAATACATTTTTTTCCCAAATAACCAATAATTAAATTCTTAATCAGTTCACGCTACTATAAAGGACAATAAATTAAATAATATAAAATTTGAAAATCTATGGATGTTTGCGCACCCAAAATGTTGCACGCAAACACCAAAACACGACGGTAAGCACAAAATTTTGCAAAGTCTGTACCGTCTCGTCATTACACTAAAAATAAAATTTTCAAAGTGTGTTCAACCCTCGGGGAAATAAATAATTTTCCCGTTCGCCGAACGGCGGATTCAGTTAGAAAGCACAAGAGCGAAAGAGGAATAAAACAAACACATAAACTAGCATAGTAAATAAAATTAACAAAATTTAAGAACGTACGAAAGACAGGAACGACGAACACTTTAACTGCTGACACGAAACACGTACAGAGGAAAACATAGTTACAAAAAATAATTATAGTATAAAGTTAACTTATAACTAATCTACGATAATATTATGTTCTGGGTGGGAAAAGAGAATAAACCCAGCCAACTAAAATAAGTTAAGAGAGTCATGAGTGCCAAAGAAACATTTTACCTGCCGAAAGTCGGGGAGAATTAGTCCAGGCCATGTGGAACGGGAACGAGCAGCGAACGAGACAGCAAACGCAGTAGGCTTTCTCCAAACGTGTCTCCGAAATCAGTCTGACCGCTCCGAAAACAGTAGCACGGTTGCACGGGTCTGCCGTGTGTGAATCATAGCTAGGTCGGTAAACTAGTCAAGGTCAAACAGCTGCTGACCTCAACCAATCAGTCCAACCAGGCATAGAAAATCAATTACTTGACGGAGTGACTCCCCACACCGACTGAACAAGAGTGGCCAGAGTCGGGAAAATAATAGACAACAAAATAAAATTGCCCAAACTGACGCCCGGCTCAAGACTAAAATGTTTTTGTTTTTAGACACTAAATATTCCTAATTATTTGCATTAAATTATTAAGGGCAATATGTAATAAAAGGGGACACAGTTGCATATGGTTTAACCCTTAGAATGGTAACGTGTAAGGTACTCTCTCAGGACGACGCACAGGCAGCGCAGCTATTAAAAAACACGGTCCAGGTGGCAGGTTGCATGAACGTGACCGACCCCCCAAAATACTCAATACCTTCCCCCTGCCAGCCAAGGTCAATGCTGGTTAGGGTTTCATTTTGTGTTCAATTCACATTAGTTAATTTCATGTAGAGGACCATAGTAGTTCTTGTAGGTACTACGCGTTACTCGTATTATGGTTACTTTTTATGTTCCCTGGGTAAATATATGAAAAAAAGCCGGAAATGTAGTGTTAGTTTTTGTCGATAATTTTTTATTGTGGATTGGTCAAACTTAACCATGGCTGATGATCCACTTCGAACACTAGTTTTGAAATAAGAGAAATACTATCTGAACTTGAAACGGAAGGTGATTGTGCATGAACAAGAAATTGATCATGGATGAAACAGTTTATTTGATCATTTTTTGATCAACTCATTTGTTACTCTTATGTCCATCAGGCCATTATTATCAAAAAAATTTAAACCAATGACAAGAAAGGGCATTTGCGCTAAAGAAAATATGTGTTTCGAAAACTAACAATCCGACACATTCAAGGAAGACTCAAATACTGCCCAAAATTTTATTCAAGGAATCTCAAACGCAATCATTGAAGATGTCGTTAGGCCATCAACATTGAGGCTTTAAAATGTTATTGAAGAAGCAGGAAGACAAGGAAGATTTGTGCAGTTTGCCCAGAGCGAAAAAAAAATGGAGGAATTGACTCGATTCCAGCTGCACAAAATGTAATATAAGCATATTTGCTATGGAGCACCGAGGAATGCTGTATGTAAGTGTTCCAATAAAGGACTGAAATCAACACAAAAATCAGGAAACATGACTCTCTAAGATGATAACATAATGTCATTATGTATAATAAAATCTTAATGTTTAATTTAATTTTTATAACATTTGTATTAATTTTTTCCCATAAAGTAGTCCTGTGAGGACTACGCGTTACCAGTTATGTGTTGCCGAAATAGGCGTTTAAACACCAGTTCTGAGGGTTAATAAATCTATGATTTGCATTTTGGTTAGAAAGTTTCTATAAGAAAAACTAAAATTCATTAATGATTTAGATATTTTAGTCGTGTATAACCGTTTTTTTAAACATAATCTCTAATTAAAAGGTTTCCTCATATGTTTAGCATTCGTCTTAAAGTTTTTGATAAACTAGGGGACGTAAAACTTCTTATTCATATTCAAAATCCTAATATTCAAAACTTATAATAGTAATATTTACACATATCTTCAAGACAGCACATTGTGCACTTTGAGTTGATTTGGTTAGAAGCAGTGAGGAAATTATGTGTTAACTCGACTGAAGCTTAAAGAACATATGGCGCAGTACGCTCTATATTATTTATATTACTTAAATATTGCAACCGAGAAATAGAATACATTTCATTTTTAATATCAACCGGTTTCGTTCTACGTAAAAATAGTCTTTTTCCTTGTCTAATATCTACCTCGGAATAAGACCAAATAAATATTTTAAAAAAAAATATCATTAGCTGAATACCTTAAAACGCTGTTATAAATTATTAAAAACTGAAAAGTTTAATGCACCTTACTACAGTGAGAATTTACGGATCTACATTATTGTCTTGTCACGAAAGGGTTTTGCATACTTGTTATGCGATAGATTGCAGCAACACGATGACGTAACCTAAATATTCTAAATTAACCAAACCTAATAAGGGAGGGGAGTATTACATGGTAGAAAGGGCGAACGACCTGCCCCAAGCGACTGGCCAAAGTAACCAAGGAAGTGCTGCTAACCTGGTAGGTGCGCCATAACTAGTGTCACTGCCAGCCACTTTGCTGTTTGGTTTCTAGTAACAGTGGTAGAATGACATGGGCAAACTGTTTTAAAGCATCAGGCAGGTCCCAATCACCTGCACAAAGGGTTGGCCTTCATTCAAAAAATCTTTTTAAATAGATCTTCATATACCATTTCCCTTTTCAGTGATTCCCGGATACATTTTCGGTTACATATTATTACCTGACGGTGATTTGAACACTTATTTCTGTCGTCAGGCGGTTGGGTACCTTTTAATTTAAACGTGGTTTTATGATGTTAGGACTTTTCTTCTGCCATATCTTTCAGGCTTGGTCTACTTATTCTTACTTGTTCTTTTTCAACCAGTAATTTTCTTTTGAAGTGATGTGCAGAAGCAATTGTTTAAACTTTACAACAAAATGAAGGATGATTCCGACAGGCAGTATGCTGCACAAATTAGTTACTATATACTACCGGTAAGTAACAGCTATACGTTCATAAGACGATTAATGTTTCCTTAAATGACAGGACTTTAAATAAAAATTAAAAAAAACAAAAACGTTATTATTTTGCACTAAAAAAAAAGTTTATATTTGCTTTTAGTAATCTTTATACTCTCCTGGTTTAATTTGGTTGGCAATTTTTATTTCAATTCGGCCAACAGTCTCACACCCAAATATATAATATTTTGTAAAATGGCTTCTCAGATATATTTTGGCTCGTAATAAACATTCATTGTAATCGGCATCATTGTCAACTTAATCCTTATTGATGAAGCGCTTTTTTTTTTATTAGGCTGATGTTGGCCAACCTGCTTTATGCTGCTTTGAATATACTAGGTTGTTCAACCCATCTGTTTTACAGTTCAGTTGAGATTTGGACATAACCCTATTTGTTTTGTTTGTTTATTATTGTCACTTACATTGAGTTTCTTGCTTTCTTTCAGTCTAAGTTATATTTATTTTAGTTTTACTGTGTAGTTTATTGTTTTGTGAAAATGCCATAGAAGCACATAAAAACCTTGCAAATAACAAAGCAATGTGCTTTACAGGGGACATAGGAAATCCAGGTGGTAAAAAAAATTAATTGTGCCTACGTAAATGTCAAGAACCAGAACAAAGTACTAGCCTGTTTATTAGAGTACTAGCCAACGATACCTGGTGTAAGTACCACTAGCCTAAAATAAAATAATGAAACTTATGATCACAATTAAATTGCTCCTGCTGTTCATGAAAGAGGTGAAACAAATATTTAGAGATTTATCAGATCCATCATTGTTATGAAAATGATTGCACGGTGGTACTCAATAACCCCACTGAACAATATAAATTTGGTTCGCGAGTTCCAAAATCAACTTTCGTGATGAAGGAAACATTTTAGAAACTAGGTGTATTTGATTGCTGTGGGCAAGTTTCAACAAATGGGGAAACATAATAAAAATTGTGAAGTGTTGAGCCAAATAGGGATCACTCCTGCACATGCTTTTGTTGTGAAAACAATGGGAAAAAAATTTGATGTTACCCGAGTCAACATAGCGCTAGGATCTGGTGATGAGTTCGAGAAGAAAAAGTGTCGCCAGAAAGTAATCTGCAGTTTAAAAAGGCCATTTAGAAGAATTATATTGAAACAGAGCGAGGATCCTGAAAAACCCCTAGTTATGGTCCTGGAAGTGCATTAATTGTTGTTATATTTATAATTTAATGTATATGCGAATCTTTAAAAGAGTTTTCTGAAAATTCTTGTTTTTCTTTGGTCTTAGGAAACACGTTCTCTCTAGAATCCACTCAATTATATTTTGATGATTAAAAAAAATGTGTTCCTCCGTAATAAGAGCAATGTTTATAGCAACAGCATGATTGTTGTATGTTAGTCTAATAATAATTAAAAAATATTTTTATTTGTTATAAATAATTATAAAAATTTACTTTTTTAAAAAAAAATATGTTTAATATTTTAAATTAATGCTATGGAAATTTGACTGTGGTTTAAATGTAGGTAAGAAATAGCTGATTCAAATAACACAAAACCTTATCTTGATATGTTTATTGGGTTATTGAGGGGGGGGGGGGAAAAAAAACAAAAAACTTATTCCTAAAACTTATTCTTAACTTTAAACATAAAGTGCGCTATAGATTTCAATCCGACTCCCACGACCTCCGACTTTATGATCGCTTGTTCATCAGTTTGCTAATGAAACCACTTTGGGAAAACGTGTAAACATTCTGAATGTTTTATAGTGTCAATTGTTCTTTAAGTTACCATTCAGTTAAGTTTTTTTATTATTTTGTAGGGACTAATGATAGTTTCTGTAACTCATGCTACATTTAATGTATATATAAAACATAAAATATACGTTAATCTTTATAAGGGCTACAATCGAGAATAGCAATATTTAAAATATTTTGCTGCTACATACATGTTGGAGAACCCATGGTACCTTGTGGACCTCTCAGGTTCTTCTCTTGCAGTCGGCTCAGATTTTAAGATTAGTGAGAAATTCCAGATTTCACTTGACGAGTGGGTTAAACTTTTCTCTAACCTCTAACTGGGTGACAGGCAATTGCAACATATAAGTCCGCCGCGTTGTTGTATCAAGCCACTGTGACAACATTGTCGAACCATTTTTTAAAATTTTGTTTTACATACATAAGACGACAGTATGCTTTGTTATATAAAACAATGTTTTACCCATAGTGCAATCTGGATGATTTACGTCTCCCGAAATAGGTTACTGCAATAATTTGTATAAACATTGTTTTATGATTTGCTAAGAACGACCAAAGTAATATGTTAGAAACTACGTTAATTTAATAATTAAAAACTGTATGTAAAAACATAACACATAACATTTAATAAAAGCCAGGCCGGTGTAAATAAAATTGTTTTCAATTTAATCTCTGTGATACATCTGACATAAAATAAAATACATTAGTTTTGACGATAGATTTTATATAAAGCAACGCTTGGAATATTAAACAATATTGGTATTAAAGGCTCTAAAATCTAAAAGTCAATATTTTGCTTTCACATAATTAATGAGCCTTACTCAGTATTTTCTTATAATTATAATCTACTGCAGTTTTCAATCTGGGTCACGATATTATGGTTATTTTATCCGATCCATTTTAAACGTCAAACTCAAGTTTAATTTTGTCATTATTTTCAGAATTACCTTTGCCGATTTTGTGTAATTTATCATGGTATAAAATGAAGCAAAAATATACCCTCCTTTTTTTTATATAATGATTATACGTTTAGTTCAATACATTCATTTGAAACATAACTCAATTGTGTTCATCATTAACATCATTTGCTATTAGGGAATGTATTTAGGCAATGCAGGATAAGTTACGTCCAGGATGGTTGATTGTGAATTTTTCCTAAAAATTACTAACTTTAAATAATCCACTATGTGTTTTTACATGGGCCAAATTCATTTATTTTAATTGTTGGTTTATGTATATAAGGTACGAGTACGCGACAATAACGTGTTCGAGTTAATAGGCTTCGATAAGATTGCATGCTAAATTTTAAGCGTATAGCTATTCGTCATGCCGTCTTATAGACTTATCATGCAGAAAAGTTAACTTAACAACACCTCAGAGAAAAGACATAAACCAAATGCTTCAGGGCTACTAAGTGCTTCAATGGCGCTCAACTGAAATCCTCGTTTGAATATGCACAATCAATATAACTTAAGCGTTGTTTTTGTAGAAACAGTAAATTATCATGCAAATTGTAAAGAATCATTGTGATAATGATAATTATTAAAAATAATAATCTGAAAACCCAAAACGCAGTTATATAAGGGTATTTATTACTTTAAAGTCCAATACGTATCATTGAGGAATTTACGCATTCTGCGTTATTCTCTTGTTGTTTTAGGATTAACATATTATCTGCGGCAGATTGAAGTACAGGTTAACTTTCACCGAGATTATCCCCAATTCTCCAACCTAATAAGGGAGTGAAACGTATTACATTGGTAGCAAGGGTGACGACCATCACCAAGGACTGGGCCTAGAGCACCATGTAGTGTAATGCCCTAAGCTGAGTGCGCGGTAACAGTTGTAACTGCAGCCATTGATGTTGGTTCTAGTAACAGTGGATGGAATGCACGGCCAGGATTTTTTAAGCGCAGGGAAGTTCCAATCCCGTTGTTAATTGGTTTTTTAATTGTGTATATTTATATTATATCTAATAGAATTTACTTCAAGACATATTTTAGGGAAGATGGTTTTTATATCAATTATAAACGAAGAGTCTACATGCAAAACCAGTAAAAATAGAAAGTTTTTTCATAACAAAATAAAAGCTTTTCGAAGCAAGCAATGTTGCTTAGCTTTACACGATTACATATTTGGAGTGTTCAGTTTTACTGTGTTAGGAACATAACTATTTTACTTTTTACAATTTATCTTAGGAAAAATTAGAGACCAAAAAGAAGCCGGTGGTTTTTTTCATTAATCCAAGCTTAGGACAGGTTGGTTATAACGCTTTGCCTTGACCATGTGCAAATAAACTATTGTCTTGTGTTGGGGCATATTTTTGTTCTTCAAGCCAAAAACTAAAACAAACATGTTTTTCTAATTAATGATGAACTATTTCATGATTAATCTAGGCATTTACGAACTGGCATTACCTATTTTGTTTAATACAACTTACTGTAAATGGGTTTATATACTTATTATGCTGTAAAATTATATCCTTACAAAAATTAGCGGTATTAAGTTTTTTTATGGTGTAAAATGTTAGATTGTTTTTCCTGTTAATTTGTATTTACGTACATTACGCCTTACGATTGCATATTTCTTTAACAGAACAATAATTATTTCTTGTTACCATGAAAACACATTTTAAACCAATTTTAAAAACCTTTCTAAAAAAGTTTTAAGTACAGAGGCATTGAGAGTAATTTTCCTTTAAGTTGATACGGGAAAAGTTAACAGAGCAGTGTCTTGTATTCAGTCTTCTTCCGACGTATGACCAGAACACAACGGCTGATCCTCTATCGGTTTTGTCTGGGATATTCTTCAAATGGATAAGTCAAAACATCACCAATTTTTGATTGGAAT
Source organism: Homalodisca vitripennis (assembly GCF_021130785.1). Classification (NCBI taxonomy): domain Eukaryota; kingdom Metazoa; phylum Arthropoda; class Insecta; order Hemiptera; family Cicadellidae; genus Homalodisca; species Homalodisca vitripennis. Next base: position 21,552 of record NW_025780777.1, read on the forward strand.
ACAAATTCACCTAGATGTTGTCTTGTATGTAGGGCTGTATATGTTATCTGTATTTTATGGTGATAAACAAATTACGCTTCAGTTTTAGATTGTAGCAACTCATGGGTTTTGTCTTTATTTACCTGTATTAAAACAGCAGGATGTACTAATAACTCACTTTAATGTATTGTATTTTTATGTGCATGGTAAATACACTGTATGGACCATTATTATCGACTAATGATGGATGCAGTACAGTTCCACTTAAATTATATGCATAAATTAAAAACAACAACTGTATCCACTCTTACAACGAAGTTATACCACGCGAGTGATTATGCTATTGTTCATAATACACATTTAAGGTATGTTTTTTATGCTCTCACGAATTTCTTAATTTTGCTTTTTAGACTGAACGAAAGTGTGGTTATAGTTACGTATAGACACACACAAAGGAAAAGGAAATAACGTTTCGAATTTACAAATGTACTAATACGTTATTAAAACTGGTTACAATGGTGCCAACCATTGCTTGTTGCAAGAATATGTTCTAAAATATCTTATGATATTATATTAAAATGAAAAAGTTATTTCCTTTACTTGTTTTTTATTGTTTTTAGTAGGTGTACGTTGTTATTCAACAATTGTATTGTTTAAGTACTCAACCTGGGTTCTTGAAATTTTTTGAAAGGTATATCCTAGAAAGAAATCTTAATTTTTTGGTAATTGTCGGTGGTGGTAGTCAATAGAAAGTTATCAGTGTTATAAAAACCTTTTACATACTATAACTGGGCCCCCAGATATAATAAAAATATTTTTTATTATATGTATGGACAAATTAACTAACCATTTTCTCCCCTTTCTTTTAATTGCCTGATAGTTGATTAATAATAATAATTAAATGTCAGAGTATATATAGAGTATAAAGAGCCCGGAAAGAAAATGGTCCTAGGAAAGATTACCAGTTTTATGTTTTGTATTCCCTTTTGATCCTGTGTCGTTTTGATTCTTCCAAAAGTAACTTGATTGACAATCGATTTCCTTTGGGGTCAACCAGTATACTCAAAATTGATTTTGTTATTTTATAAACCTTCAAATGAACATGCCATTGTGTTACATTGCGTCTATGCAACTATACTATCGGATTCAACTAGACTTTGTTGTTAAGATCTCTGTACTAGATATTTATATTTAAACCACCATTAAATTTTAGGTTTTTTTCTATCTGGGATAATTCTAAATCATAAATTTCTTGGTGGAATTACATTTAGTACGAGAAAAACTTAGTCCGCTAATAGTGATTCCAACGAACTGATGGCGTACTCACAGGGTTACGTGAATTTAATGGTTAAAGGTTTTCAAAATCTCCTGTGATATCAGCATTACACACTTTTAGTTTTCCACTGCTGTGAATTAAATAAAATATTCGACTGCAAATGTCGTTTCTCGTTATGTCTTCATTGACATCCATTTAAGTATTGCTCAGTTTGTTTCTCCATAAAGACCCTCCAGGGGTGTTGGTAACAGTAAGTACCTGTGTCCGCTAACTGTGGTCAGTGGGCTAAATTCCCACACAACATTAGTGAGAACTGGTCGGAGATTATTAACTGAGGATATTATTTTTGAATATTTAATTAAAGATAGATTCCATGAGTTTTGTAAATCTTTGGAATTCAATTATAGAAATTTTCTACAATAAACTAAAATTATTATGGTTTCAATATTTTGTTAATTTTTAACCGTTAGTGAATCTAATTTTTTATGAAGAGGTAATAATTCTATCTTTTATTAAGCATTTGTATTTGTTTTATTATTGTGTTGTAAACGTGGAAGTCTTATACTATCGGATCGTATATAATATTAAATCAAACTTATCTCTTAAAATATCATTGTGACCACATCTTTCTAAGTCAGCACATTGATGCAACTTGAAAGATTGGGTGACTTGAAAGTTTGGGTGCAATTAGGAGTGGAATTCAAGATAAAATTGAAACATAATATGGAGGTATCCATCTTTATTTTATATTTACATAAAATTGCAACCGAGAATAGAATATATTTCTTTCAATTATAAACTGGTGTGTTTTTAAATAAAAAATATATTTTCTTTGTTCATTTATCTTTTTTTTTTTTATACTTTAACTTCAATAATAATTAAAAATTATGTTTTAATATTGAAAACATTTTATTAAACGATTTTATCAAGTATTTAATACGGTAATTCTCAATAATTCTAGTGAGGAATTTACGGATTTAAATTATTCTCTTGTTGAGTAAAGTGCATATTGGTATCCGGTAGATTGCAGCAAACGTAACGTTAACCTACATATCGCAATTTAACCAATCCTAATAAGGGAGGGGAGTATTACCAAGGTAGGAAGGGCGACGGACTGCACAAGGGACTGGCCAAAGTACCATGGAGATGCTCTAACCTGGGTGCGCAATTAATCAGTTTCACCTGCATTCCTATGCTGTTGGTTCTCGGTAAACTGTTGTGGAGAGCAACGAGCAAAACTGTTTTAAGAACAGGCCAGTCCACAATCCCTGCCAAGGTTGGTTATTAGAAGTTTTAAAGGTTACATTTTAATGGGAATCTCATTATACATTACATTTCTCGTTACATATTTTCTGTCTGTATTTTACACCACTACAATATTAATCTATGCATTTAGTTTAATAATTTACTTATGATATTTTGATTATTTAATATGAAAATAATGTTTCAGCATTGCTATATTTACTTAGCCTTCAATGCGAGATGACACAGTACCTGTAAGTATTTGGGACAGTTTAGGTGTTAAATTTAATGCCATTCATGAAACTACATGTTTTAGTCAAATCTCAAGACTCTTTTGTAAGGTATTATAAATAAACCATTCTACTTATTGTTGTTCATAACTTCTGATTCGGAGAGTTTTGTTATGATTTATTTTCAGGTGGGCTTCGGTCCTGCGTTGGCTTGACGTCACCTCTGTGACATGTATCACGTATACACTACTCCACGTGTGTTGACAATACTCACAAAGTCATTGAATGATAGATTGATATGGATATGTGTGAAAGCTATGCGTTGGTGTAGAACTACAATTTACTTAAACAATAGGTCTCCACTTACACACACTATTAAGGTAACTAAAAATTTATCTGCTAATATTAGAACTTAATTTTTACATAGTTATATTCCCATGAGTTTACTTAATATTTAAAAAATATTAAATTTAATGAAGGTATATTTCTGTAATTATTATTGGTTTTGGGAACTCTATGGATTATTATGATAACATTATTACATGCTGTCTTTCTGCATTGTTACAGGGTGAAGCGGCCTATGCGGCAGGAAGTCGCCCCACTCACACTAAATACACACACTACAATTACACTAGGTAATGTATTGCTCTACTTAAAAATATTTACAATCAATTTGGTTTAAAATTGTTTGTTTCAGAATGGCATACTTTTTTTAATTGTGGTGTATTATAGGTTTACATGATAATAGTGTGAATAATTTTAATATAATTAACAATTACTTACACTATTTTAATTTAATTATAATTAGTCATGACTGAGTAGTAATATTTTGGTAAAATTAGACCTCTAATATTAAATGTGAATCACTACCATAATGGGAATTTGCACAGTCTTCCATTACTTCACTTGTAAAACATATTATCCTGTTTGGTTGTATCCTATAATTCATATACAAGTGACTAAACTAATATACATAAAAGTAGTGGTTGGTAAATTCCCAGGCGATTCAGTTTGCAGTTTTTTTTTTTTTTTCTTTAATTCCTTATTTTTGGGATTCTCTTTCAGTTTCACAAATAGGGCTCGTAGAAAGTGTGTTAGTGTTTATGCTTAGATGTTATGTGGAGTTTGGTTTATTCATTTGCAAAACTTTTACTACTTAAACCATAGGGATCTGGAAATTTAAATCACAATTTATAAACTTATGCTTTCTATATTATATTTCGATTGTTCACTTATTTGATTAACGCTATTCTAGAAAAATCAAAGATACCACAACAATATATCACAGCAACGCTGCAACTTTGGTTTTTTTTTTTTTTCTAATTTAATATAATTACGCACAATGCATACTCTTCTAATACTGTATTTTGTATTAAGTTGATATCAATCAACTTATTTTCATATGGAATATAAAAAATTTTAACTTTCATATTTCGATACAGAGATCAGAGTGCTAATTCAGCAGTAGAACCCTACAGCATGCAGGCCCGACCAGAGTCCCATATGCTGAAGACAGTGGGCACTCCTCCTGGCCATAGCTAGAATGGACATTGTACAGGGGGGTCGAGATTAAGACAACAGTCCTAGGAAGCCGGCCTGGCGCACTAGGAATAAGCCCCAGTGATAGCCAATGCAGGCACATCTCTTTGGATAACCGCCCATGACGAGCTACCCACCGTCTTGGAATCCGTTTTTGGCCAACCATATCTCAGCTCCGTTACATTAGTGCAGGGACTGACGACGGATAAACATAAAGCCAGTACAAGAGCCTCGGCTTCAGTCACCAGGGGCCCATCTATCACACGTTGCATTGCATTAGAGTACCACTACACATGGCAATGGACCCTTTCTAAATGAAGGGCCAAGTTTAGATCCTAGTTCTAGGATCATTGCACTAGGTTACTTGACCTTCTGACTTCAGCTCAGGATTTAGGGTTTGCCTTTGAATAGGGTGGTGAAAGGGACCAATGGACCTCCATCTGTCGCGCTCGCTGGTAAAGGAATCTCACTCAGCAGCCTTGGGGGGGTTGACGGGTGAGGCACAAACATTATTCACTACCAATTTTCCCCCACCATGTTGACGGTGCAATGCTTTGGTACAGTTCCCGTGATTTGTTGTGTTGAACCTTGCCCTCACAAGAAATCAGACAATTTCATCTGCGCCCCTACCCTTACGCTTGTGCACAAAGAACACCGCCTGCTGATATTCAAAAGAATTTTAGCAGGTTCATCCACAACAGGTTCCACTAGGAAGAGGGAGGAGAGCCTTGCGGGAAAGCCCCTCGTAAGCCTTCGACACTAACATCTTGCAGCTTGTAAGATTACTTTTTAAAAAATATAAATAAAGTGCAGTCGTTGTCTTTTATAAGTTTTATCAAGAAACTTAAAGACTACGAAGAAATTTAAATTGAAATTTTTTCTCGGGGGTAATAGATAAATCTATATTTTATTTTGCTTTTGTTACTTATCCATTAAATATAAATTTTTTTATTTCAAATAATAATTATTAATTAGCCTTTACGTTCAAACTTCCTTTATTTCAATGAGTACCCATTACTTATAACCTGCTATTACAGCTGGATAACCCTTTAAATGTTGTTAATCAAAATTGTGATAAACACTAACCCATTGATGGATTGTTTGTTCGTCAAAAGTTTGATGATACAAACTTTCCCTTGCATATATTACTCTTTACCAGTATATTCGGCATAAAACGTATCTTAGTCGATTAATGCACCAATTGGAATTCGGGAAAAAAAAGCCTAAGGAATACCTATAGTTTTATTCCTGCTTCTATTGTAGTTGCAACGTACCAAGTTCGTAGTTTGGAAACAGTAAGAGAAGTTGATGCAAATTCATTGTGACCGCCATGTTGTTATCGATGCCGTCTGAGTTGTCTTGATGTATGAAGATGTTCGTGTTTTTTAGTTCAGTTTTTTTTGTAGGTTTATTTGTGTTTTAGTGTTGGTGTTTAGTTAAATTATTGCAGTTAGTGAATATAAATATGTTTTAGAATAAATAAACTTTCTCGAATTAATCTCTTTCGCAAAAGTTGAGTTAATATACAAAATTTAAAACTTTTTTGGAATTTTAACAAAAAAGTTATGGAATTTATTTTAATACTTGCTGTATAAGTTTACTTCATTCTGAGTAATTAAAATATTGCAAATTTTACATGTTTTGAAGTAAATAATGTTCATTAAGTAAAAATTGCTATCTGGCAAAACTCTTACAATATACACCTATTTTCACAAATTTATTGCGCATCGCTGCTTTTTGTTTTATAGAGTTATAGTATAGTTTCTTAAAATTTTGTATAATGCCTTAGATGTCGTTTCTGAAACTAGAATAAATTTTACACAAAATTTGTTTTCTTATCTTTTTAGTTTTCTCACACTGATAACTAGGTTTGCTAGGTACGGTCTCCCACCAAATTTAAAAAAATGAAAATGGTAAATTTTGAAATTTCATGGAAACAAAATTTATAGTAAACATTTTTTTAATGCCTAATTTAAATACTAATGGTATTATTCTGATGTTTAATTCTGAAACACAAATAAATATATAATTCATATATATATTACTTTTAATTTATGATTTTTAATACATTTTTTAAAATAACACTTGCACGAGGCTCGAAAACATGGCTCCGCCATCTACAGGAAATAAAATGACCGCCAGTTGGAGGGGTTAAGCAATCAAAAAAACATATATTCAGATGTGTTTTATATGAAATCTGCTGTTTTGCCTAATTATATAGAAAAACATCCGGGCGCGACGGATTTTGAGCAATAAAAGTTTTCCAAAAACCAAAATTATGTATATTTTACGATGGCACAAAACATATAAGGATCGTGATGTAAGGACCACTGTGTATTTTATTTACAATCCATAGCTTTAACTTATGTACACATTGAAAACATGTAATGATCCTGGTGCAAAGTTCTTACACATATCTCCTATTTCTTAGGAATTTATAATAAAACTATTAAATTGAGCTATAGGATTAGTCAATTTCTAAATTAAAAATATATGTATTTCCTTGTTACCATGAAAAACACAAAATTTAATATTAAAAATGTTTCCATGTTTTCATGGTAAAAATTTCGAGAAAATTTGTTCTGTAGAGTGGATCACCGATTAGTTTTACTTCATGTTATACGGGACACAATGTTCGCAGCGTTTAATGTTCGGTATTCTTACGACCATGATGTCCCCCAACACCTCTGGTGGAGTCTCTTTCGATATTGATGGGAAATTTTCTGGAAATGGATATGTTAAGTCACAAAAAACATTATTCATAGAATATAAATCACTTAGATGTAGTGTTGTATGGGCTGTAGATGCTGTTCTGAATAGTAATGATAACAATTAGGCCTTGAGTTTAGATTGTAGCAAACTTCATATTAATTAGACTTATTACTTGTTAGGGACAGCAGAAGCAGAAGTATATAACTTACTTATTTGACTCGTAGTGATTTAGCTAAGGTTAATTACTTGTATTTAATAATGTATTTATTTACTCTAGATGCTAAATAATATATGGTATATTTCATTGAACCATAGTGTATGTGGTAACGTAATAACAGGACACAAAAGGACAAAGAAAACGTTGCGAGTATAAAAATCTGATGGTCACCCGTATTTTTAAGGTGCAAAATTGGCAAAAAGATTGGCTGAGCACAAGAGTGCACTTGAATCGGCGGAGAGAGGTGACGGAACGAAAACTACAACCATCTCTCATTTTATATTATAAATTAATAAATGCTAACGGATATAGATATAAATTTACTTTTTATATCCAACCGAGTTGGCAAATATGAATATTCTTTTTCTTGTTTAAATATACTAGGACTTCTTAAGTAAATAATCTGTAATAAATAATATATTCCTAAAACACTTAGTCGCCGGTTATCAAGTATTTATTACTGTAATATTCTACACGTCTGAGTGAGGAATTTTCGGATTAACATTATTTCTTTTAGCATAACATGCTTATTGTCTGCTGGTAGATAGCTATTCACACGTGACTAACGTACATATCTCAAATTAACTACCTTCTATTTAGGGAGCGGAGGGACAGTATTACATGGTATAAGCAAGGGTGACGAATTCGTGCCCAAGGACTGGCCCTTAGTAACCATGTAATGCCCTACTATCTGAGGTGCGGGCCATAACAGTTTCAATGTAGCCATTGCCTCTTGGTATTTAGTAAACAAGTAGTGAATTGCACCAGCAACTGTTTTAGCCAGGGGGGGGGGGGGGGCGGGCGGTCCCAATGCCTGACAAGGATTAGTTCATTATTTAAATTATTTGAAAGTCACATATTAATAGATCTCATATACATTTCCTTGGTGATTCCTATATTTTCACGTCTATATTATTACCAGGGGGACAGTGACTTTTTATCTTATTTCAGTGTCTTACGGTAGGGACATTTCTCTGCATATCTTTCAGGCGTGGTATCTACTTATTATTACTTTGTTCTTTGTATTCACAGTTAACTTTATTTTGAATTTATGTGCAGAAAAAAGGACAAGTTACCAATAATTTATAGGATACTACCAAAACCAATGCAAAATCGAAACCCAAAACAGCGAACGTGTTCCACAATTAGTGATTTAACTACAAAGTAACAGGTAAATGTTCTAAGCGAATAATGTACTCCTTAAGTGACCGGACTTTAACTAAAATAACATGTTTGGGATTCATGTGTTTTGAGTATTTTCTTTTAAATATAACAGATGATTTCACTGTTTTTGCATTTAATATGTTTTGAGGTTAGTGAATTAGTACTCACATTAAATTACAATGTATTCGTTTTGTTTATTAAATATTTTTAGTGGGTAAAGAGCCAGTTTGATTTCTACTACACAACGCATATAGACGCATTACTTCCTGAGGCGATAAAGAAGCAATGCAACTTTTTGAAACGGAACATTTTATAAATGGATATCGTTTTGGTGGATTATAGGAATTTTTGTGAGGCTGTATTAAAATCAAGTTTTAATTAAAAATTATTTCATATTTTGAATGTAATTTATTTCCAAAACGTACGGAATCCATCTAAAACATAATTTAACTCTATTATATTAGTTTGGTAATCAGGCCATTTTTACTCAGTTTAAAATGGAGAAACAAATCAACATAAGTTGTTTCGTTTATAATCTTAGGGAAGCAAATTAGATGGTTGGATCGAATACGTTTTCAGTAATTGATAACGTGAGACACTATATTAAACAAAATTAATTAATTTGATGATAATCTCTGGATGCTGTGACCGATTTAGAGATCATATGGTTATATTTAAACCTAACTAAATAATTGTCACCCACTAGTTAGTTAGTAGGGGGAAATCAAATGATTCTCTGTTTCTTATCAATTAATTATAAGTTCCTAACAATCTTACTATGCATGCAATAGTTAAACAGTACATTTCGCCAAAACTACGAAGCAAATTACTTGCAATTATTTTCTATAGTGAAACTGTGATGATTGATGTTGGGTTTTTATGATATATACGTCATTTAGTTTCTCTCCTAACATTACTTACCTTGTAGTTGAGACTTTCTCCTTTCTTTATATAATTAATTCTGTTTACATTTTCTAAAGAACAATGTTTGATGATATTGTCTGAATTGTCTGCAAATAAACTATTAAACATCTTTGTCTAGTTTTTGCTTAAAGAATTAAAATGCGTTTAATGCATCACGCTTAATATTAGACGTGACCATGAAGTTTGTGAATAAGTCCTTTCCAACTTTAATGGTAATTTTGTATTTATAATGTTGATGATGAGTCCTTATCTCTTTGTTAAAGTAAATGACAACATTGACACATATTACCCTATTTCTAAACGCAGAGAAAAGATATATTTTTTTACAAAAATTACAAATAAGCAAATGACACGCTCTAACTAGAAATCTAAAATATATAAAATGCAGTCGGCCGCTTCTAACCTGAATATCCTTACCATTGAGTCCTAATATAAAACGTAAACTGATTACTCTTATATAACAAGTCTTTTATTTACCAATTTATATTTTAGGTTATCAAGTTATCACTCACTGTAGATGAAGAACCACCAAAGATTTAAAAATTTATGATCCGCATGTTATCAGTTTGCTAATGAAACCCCCTTTGGATAGGATCAAGTGTACTTTTATACGATAAAAATAAACTATTTATAAATATTTTTATAAAAAGCACTCGAACCGTTAAGCTGTTTTTTTGTATTGTTTTGTAGTCTAATGATAGGCTTTGGTAAACTCGTGCCTGATTACATTGTAATAATCAAAAAAATTTAAACACACACTAACATGGGTACAATCGAGGGGAAAAAATAAATTTTTAATTTTACCATTCTGGAGAGGTACCCCTCCGTCCAACCTTAAAAACATTCTTACCCACATTCAAAATACTACAATATATCACCAACATCACTAATTCTTATCCTCTTTTTACTCAACCCACCCATTAATACCACCCATCACCCCATTTATATCTCCAATACCCCCTACCTCCCCCTAAACACCATCCCCCACCTCCCCCCACCCATCTCTCCAATACCCAAAATAAAAACCAACCTCCCCCAATTAAATCCATGATAATAACTCTCAAATCCATACTATAAACCCCCCCCCCCCACTCTCCCCCACATCATCAAATACAAACCCATAACCCAATAAATACACCCACCCCCCCCCCAACAAATAACTCCCCCCCCCCCCCCCCCCTTACAACCAACTTTCACCCAACAAACCCCCACTCCCACATTCCCCAAACCACCCCTACCCCCCCCCTATTATACCCCCACAAACCCAACCCACACATATCACCCCCCCCCCCCCCCCCATCCCCCACCCCCCACTACCCCACCTAACAATTCCCTTCCCAAAAACCCCCTCCCCCCTCCAATTCCCAAACCCACCCAACCCCCAATAACAACTCTTCCCAACCCCACATCTTACAACAATTCCTAACCCCACCAACCATCTCCCAATCACCTCTAACCCCCCACCCCACACCACCCATAACCCCCCCCCCCCCCCCCCCCTTAAAACAACCTTACCCCATCACTAATTAAAAAACCCTCCCCCCCCCCCCAAACCCCCCCTCCCCCCCCCCCCCTAACCCAAAAAAAACATCAAAATCCCCCCCAACCCCCCCCCCATTATAAAAAAAAACCCCAATTTTAACTCCCATCCCCCCCAAACCCCCCCCCCCCAAAATAACACCCCAACCCTACCACCAAAAACCCCCAAAACCAACCAACAACCAACCCCCACCCCCAACAACCAAACACACACACACACACAAAACAAACCCCCCCAAAAACTCCAAATCACAATATTTCCCCCATCCCCTCACCTAACTACCTTTTATCAATCTCCCCCCAACCCCCCCCAAACCCCCCCCCCCCAAAAATAACCCCCCCCCCAAACAAACATAAAACCCATACACCCCCCCCCTTTACTACCCCATATATAACCACTTAAACCCCCCCCCTAAAAACCCAAAAAAACCCCCCAAAACCCTTTAAACACTCCCAAAAACCCACACTACCATTTACCCACTCTCCCCCAACCCCCCCCCCCCCCCAACCCCCCCACCCCCCCCTCCCCCCCACCCCCCCCCCATAACCCCTTATCACCTACCCCAACCCCCCTTTCCAAACCCCCCCAAACCCCCCCCTAAACCCAAAATCCCACAACCAACATATAAACAACTCCCTTCCAAAAAAAACCCCCCCCAAAAACTCCCCCTAAAATCTTTTTCTACTTTAAAACCTATATCCCCCCTCCCCCTTTTCCCATACCCATACCCCTTTCATCCCCCCCCTTCAAATTCCCCAACCCCTAAACCCCCCCCCCCCTTTCATCCCCCAACTCCCCCCCTATTATCCTCCCCCCTCAAAAACCCCCCTTCCCCCTTACCCCCCAACCCAATACCCAATTAACAAACCACATACCCCCCAACACCATCACTCCACCCCAAAAACCTCACAAACCCTTTATCAATAATCCCCCCCCCCCACCTCAACCCACCCCCCAACCCCCCCCCAAAAAAAAAACACCCCCCCCCCCCCATTTAAAAACCCCCCCACCTAACCCCCCCCCCCAAACCCCCCCCTCAATCCCACCAAAAAAATAAATTTAACCCCTTAAAATTTTTCCCCCAACAAAAACCCCACCCCCCCCCCAAATAACTCCCAATCTCCCCTCTTAATCCAAATACCCCCCCCCCCCCCTCTTCCCTTAATTAAAACTCCAAAAATCCCCCCCCCCCCAACCCCCCCCAAAACCCCAAAAACAAAAATTCAACCCCCCCAAAACCCCCACATCCCAAACCAAAACCAAACCTTTTCAACCCATAAATAAAAAAACCACCCCAATAACCAATTAAACAAAACCAACAAAAAAACCTAAACCCTTATAACCCAAAACTAATAAAACCCCTAAAAAAAAAACACCCCCCAAAATCCCCCCTCCACTAAAAAACAAAACCCCCCCCCCACCAAAAAACAATAACAAACCCCCCCCCCCCAAAAACCCCCCCCCCAATAGTACCATGCAATGCTCTAACCTGGGTGCGTATAACAGTGTCACTGCAGCCATTGCTGTAGATTCTAGTAACAGTGATGAATGCACCGCTACTGCTTTAAGCACAGGCAGTCACAATCCCTGCCAAGGTTGGTCATTAGATGTTTTTAAAGTAACGTTTTAGTAGATCTTATATACATTTCCTTCCTTACATATTTTCAGTCTGTAACTTTTACCTGACGGTGATTTGACATTAATTTCTGAGTCTGACGATTGGTTGTTTTTAATGTAACGTTGTTATGGTTTTATAATCTTTATTATGCGTATCTTTCAGGCTTGGTCTTCTCATTCTTACTTTTTCTTTGTATTCACAGTAATTTCCATTAAAATTGATGAGCATAAATAATGTCAACTTACAAAAGATAAAAGATGCAACTGACCAATGCAAAATCAAAACCAAACATCAGTTGTTTCACAAAATAGTTTTTTAACTACCAAAGTAACATCTAAATGTTCTGAACAAAGGGTTTCTACCTAAGTGACTGGACTTACATAAAATAAACGTGTTATAGATTATATGTTTCAGTATTGTTTTTAAATGTAACAGATTATTTTATTGTTTTCGAATTTTCCCAATTGAGAGTTTTGTTATGTAGGGTTTATGTGTTTTGAGGCTAAGAAATAGTTTTCACTTAAAATATATGCTTAGTGTTCCTATAAATATTCGTAGTCACAAAATCCAGTGGACTCTACACACGTTATATGACGCATTACTTCAGAGACAATAAAAAACTTTAAATTGTTTGCAAAGGAATAATGTGATAAATAGAAACTTTTGTTCATTAGAGGAATTGAAGTGAGACCGTATTACAAATCACTGATAAGTAAAACTCTTCTCATATTTTAATGTATATTATTTTAAACGTGCCGACTCATTAAAACATAATCTCGCTTATTATGGCTTTTGGTAATCTGGCATTTTACTGAGTTAAAAATAGAGAACAAATCTAAAAGTAGTTTTTTAGAATCTTAAAGTAGTATTCGAAAGTGAGTCTCCCTTTATATGAAATATATTAAGGTGACCTGGTTGGATCAAATGGTTTCTAGACTTGAATACTAACATTGAATTAAACATGAAGTTATATTGAACTGGAATTGTAATTAACTGAATAATAGCTTTGCCTATCAATCAGGAGGATATATCGATAACAAATTAGCCTACTGACTTGAAGTCCGTGTCCTTGACTGGATATACCTCGTTCTATCCTTAGAGAAGCCGTTTCCGTTATATAATATTTACGTATTAGGATTTTTTTACTTACTTGTTTATTGTATACTTCTAAATTCTGTTATAGAAGAAACGCCATGAGCTCAATTATTCATTACCATTCTAATATTGCTTAGTCAGTCACAAAATAATGTATAAAATATTGCACTTCATCCATTTATGTCATCAAAAAGACTTTCTCCAGAGTGTTTTAAAAAACAAAACAATGGCAGACATAGTTTAGCACGCAATAACATTACGTCACAAGCCTTGCCTATTGTCAAACATTCCAACAGTGTCTGATACGGAGCATACAGTGAACGTTGTATGAGTACATCATATTACGTACATGTATGTAGAGGTTTTAAAAATTACCGAAGTGAAAGTACAAATAAATTTTTGCTGCTATATAAATACAAAGTTGAGCAGAATTTAAACAAAAATAACTAAAAAATGAATATAGCACTTTATGTCTCTTGATCATAAGTTCATATTTTAATTATTTAAATTAATTTACTCATAGAAATGAATTTTAGTCACATTGTGATTTTGAGCTAAGCGTTACATTGTTAACTCTTCACAGTAGCAGGCCTATTATTACTTCTCTCCATGCTTAGTTATAAGAGTATACCATATTACAAATTGCGAGTCTATATTACGATGATACACAGTTTTTCTCCCTTTTCTTTTGTACGTCAAAGATCCAGAACAGCACCTGACTATTTTCATCTTTTGTAAAGAGACTTTAAGTGATGGCGGAAATATTCCATGCAAAATCTCTCAGATTTTACCCTTCCCCACTAAAACAGAATTTTGGATGAACAAATGTCTACTGCAATGACTGTTTCTTCACTTTTTCTGTGATAAAAAGACGCTGTATTGACATTAGCGAGGGATTGCTAGTGATTCCCAGCTCATTTCCTGAGGTATGGCAGCGTACCTCCAGTGACACCAGCACACGTCATTTCTATTTCGGATTCTGGAGCGCAAATGAGGACTCGACAGTGATTCGGACTGGCAATTAAGGTACTCATGTTGGCTTGCCTTGACGTCACTCATTTCTTGCCTCAGTGTTTTCGTGGCCTCATTTATCTTTGTCAACATCATGATTTTTAGTTTCTCCATCAAGACTATCTACCTTGACAAAGATTACTTGAGTAAAAATGTCACTGGTACTTAGAATAGTCACGACGTTATATCAAACTATAATAAATTGTTTTTATTTAAATGATTATTAATTTGAAATCATTTTTCAGCAGGCTATATTTCTTATCCTCAATGCAAGATGACACAGTACCGTAAGTATTTGGGACAATTCAGGTGTAAATTTAATGCCATTCTGAAACTACAGTTTTAGTCAAATCTCAAGACCGTTATTATAAGGTATTATAAATAAATCAGCCTACTAATTGATGTCATTTGTGATTCGAGAGTTTTGTTCTGATTATTTTCAGGTGGCTTCGGTCCTGCGTCGGCTTGTCGTCCCCTCTTTGACATTATCACTTAACACTACTCCACGTGTGTTGCAAAACACACAAAGCATGAATGATGATTGAATGGAAAAGTGTGAAAGAATGCGTGCGTGTAGAACTACATATAACCGAAACAATTATTCTTCACTACACAACATATTAAGGTAACTAAATTTATCTGCTAATATTAGACTTAAGTTTACATATTTATTCCATGAATATACATAATATTAAAAATATTAATTTAATGAAGGTATATTTCTGTAATTATATTGGTTTCGGGAACTATATGGTTTATCATGATAGAGTAATACATGCTGTATTTTCTGATTGTTACAGGGTAATGCAGCCAATGCGGCAGGAAGTCGCCCCACTCACACTAATATACACACGACACATACACTAGGTAATGTATTGTTCTACTTTAAATATTTAAACAAAATTGGTTAAAATTGTTGTTTCAGAATGGCACACTTATATTAATTGGTTTAGTATATGTTTACATGATAATAGTTAATAATCTTAATATAATTATAATTACTCATGGCAGTAGTAATAATTTAATAAATTAGATTGCAATATACATGTGAATCACTACCACAAATAAAACGTACAGTCCTCCATACTTCACTTGTAAACAAATAGCCTGTTTGGTTTATCTTATTAGGTATTACATTACATACAGATGAAAGTATTGTAGAATCACAGTGATTCAGTTTGCATTTTTTTGCAATTTTTTATTTTGGGATTCTCTTGAGTTTCAAATTAGGGCTCGTATCAAGTATGTAAGTTTTGTCTCACAATAATAGTGTATGTGCGTTTGCAAACTTGCTACTATAAATTACAGGGATCCGGAAAGTTAAATCTCAATAGAAAGTGTGCGATACATACATACATACATTCTGTAAACCGGTTAAACACGTTTAACACAAGAAATAATATAACAGTTGGGAATGCATTTGGCCTGCTGAGGGTTTACTCAGCACGTGACTAATTTCAGCAGATGTCGTGTAACACTTTTACAGTTTACATATATTTACTGTAATAAAGAAATCTTGGTGGGGCCATTAGGTTAATTTTTTAATCTTTACTTTTTGCTATGGAACTATTGTTATTTTTATAATATATGAGGAAGTTATTTATTTCTAAACTAATTTTTATTAAAGTAAATATGTAGGTTTTAAGCTCAGTCTTTCCGTGTAGAGCTAATTGATAATATCTAAAATAATAAAGCAAATATTTAATATAACATTATTTAATTTGTCTCTGATTCATAAGCAGGTTATTTGATAGAATGAAACTCAATCTAGAGTTTACAATTGTTACGAAAACTCATATTACAGTATTGTGATTCGTTATAGCATCTTCTACACACAATTTGTAATATATACTTTTATGTCGTAGTTCCTGATAAGCAACTGACTTTATTGTCTTGTCTAAATTTGATTTTTTATAATGTGGGAAATGTCCGACACCGTTACAAAATCCTGGGATGACAGTTAAGCTCTTTAAATGTCCTCAAACATAGAGGTCACTTGGGATTTTAGTAGGAACAGCAAAATGTTTGTAAAACCTTTGAGGTAAGTGGCGTTCATTGGAATAAACTTCCATGTCTGCAACTGTTATTGATCTACACCATGTTCTAGTATTGCCAGTGGGGTGTCGCATAAAGAAAAATATCAACGTATCATCTCTGAGGTCATGCTATACAATTAAACTATGAATAAGTACCAGTATTTGCATTCTATATTATCTCGTTAATCCATGACAGCATGTAACAAAGGAGTAATAGTCTACCTCTCGTTAAGTAAGATGAGTTGTGATCATCAAACGAAAATCAAACTCCTCAAATGAAAGGGCTTCAATGAGAGAGCTTCATAGTACAATGCGACATCAAAATTTGCGGCTGAAGAACCACGAAGGTTCATATTCGAAATCCATATGATAATATTATATTAAGCTATGAAATAAAAAGGGTAAAGTGCCCTAGCATCACTGACGCCAACCTCAAATATGCTCTCCTTATTCCCTCAATTTACTAGGACGGATTCCATATATCCCTGAGCAACTAGATGAGATTGGTTTGAAGAAGGCAAAGTTGGACTCAGCAGTTGTAAAAGGACCAACTTTACCAACTCCGAGTCCACTTCTACCACTTACTTAATTTCTTTTTGTTTGTTAAGTAGAAAATATCCAATAATACGAGAGAAGAGAGCAAAGTTTGCAACTTAATTTAGCGTAACTACTTATAATACATTAAATTTCTTGTATTTTTTTTACTATTGAACAATAATATATTTTCCCCCCCTTCTAGTGCTATAATTTTTAAGGTTCATATAAAAGAACAATTCATTTATTTCTATGAGGTCTTAGTTTGCTACCAAATAAGGTAAGTCTCGTAGCTGGCTTCTAAAATCTTCATTAAAATTACAAGTTAAGTTATTAAATTATACACGAAAACTAAACTTCAAAAATTTTTGACGTTTAATATAATAACAGATATATAGCTTCATTTAATACTATTAAATGAGAAATGTATAGCTGAAGTTCATACATAAAGATAAAATATTTCTATATTCAAAATAAAATTCACATTTTATGTTTTGAATGTAAATATTCATGTAACAAAAAAATTAAATTAGTATGAAATCAGTTTTACCTGAAAATAATAATGGCATACGACCAATATATTTATAATTATTACATTAACACCAACTTACTTTAAAATTTCAAGGATTTGTACAGAAAAACTAACATTATTTTTAAAATTTTATTTTTTAAACTTAAACATTTGTAATTTGAAACCTACCTAAAATAAAAATATACTATTTGTAGTATTGTATGTTTAAAAAAAAACACCTGAAATTTGAAGTCTTGGTGTTTTATAGTAATATTTCCATATTTACCATATTAAGTGTGAATGTAAATATCAATGATACTTTATATACCTTCACTTTTATAGCAAACGCAAAGGTACTTATCTCTAGTAATGTAAAAATATTCACATCTCATTATCTGCTAGATTATGCATTAAATTTTTACTTTAGTCAAATATACAATGTACATAATAAAAATACAAGTATTACCTGAGCATTACCGAAGCCTAACACTTGAGGGGCTGGAAGTCCACACGATACCTCGAAAACGAACTGACATTTACAGTTGACATTTTTCACGATCTTCATCTCTATATGAAGAACACTGGGTTCGATGATGAGACGTCACTACATGTGATTTAGCTGAGCGTTAGTGAATATTTTACTTAGGCCAAAGGGAGAGAGCCGATTATTAGAACCCTATTTGGTATAAACTCATATATATGAACAGTATACTCAAGTCATACTTGTTTATTTTCTCTTGTCTGAACTATTTGACTGATAATTAATATTGATATCTGTTATTCACAATCCAAATCCAGAAAAGTAAATCCAGTAACAAGTTAAACACTCATAACTCATAAGTTATAAAATCAATGTTTCGTTCATTATCTATTTTGATACATTATTGTTTCTAACTTGGCGAACAAAACATTTGTGGCAACAAACTATACGTTCATAAAATAGCTACTTTTTACTACCATTACCAATAGTTTGATAAATTTAAATAATTATTAAATGTTTTGTTTGTGGATTATATCTGTAAAATATTCAAAATTGATCAATTTCGATTTAATATAGCCATATAGTGATTTTCACTTCTTAGTAATCTTACAGAGAGGTGTTTTAACGTAAAAATAAATCTGTGCTAGAATTGAGTTTAAGCTTAAAAAACGAAAATAAACATATCATAATCAAGCAATTTCTGATGTTATATTTGGAAGTACTTCGTTAAATAAATGAAAAGAATATTGTAATAAAGGATATGAAGCTTTCACAAGATATATAAAAAGCAGCTGTCGAGTTTCCGTACTTTTCGTCTCCAACAGAACCAGCGGAACACACCGGCACAAAATCTCATCTGATTTTTTATTCTCTTCTGGTGTCATTTCCGGTCCAGAAGTGGATTATATTCACTGATGTAACAGCTCGCAAATTCCACGCGTATTATAAACTATTATGCTTTATATTTAAAATGCTATGAATACCTAATGAGAGTAAATTACTAATAGTGAAGTAAATATTGTTATTCTTTTTTCTTACAAGTAATTCGAACAGTGCTAATAATATATTCAAAAATGTGTCTGTATCTATTGACAGGCTGGAACAGAAAATTTATAATCAAATTTTTCAAGCAAACGTTTATACAATGATTAAGCTGCTATAAATAGTTGTATAACATATCGGCCCTTGATAATTGTAATCTTTTAAGTTAGTTATTAACGATGAAACGTTTAAACGATATCAGGATTCGGACATTTCCCATCGTTATAGGCTATCAAAGGTATAACGCAACGTTTCTAGGATTGAAATCTATCCTCTTTGACGGGTGGAGAAAGTATTAATACATGCAAAAATAAAGAACAAAAGGGAGTAAGGAAGGAAAAGAAAGTGATTTAAACATACCAAAAAGCTGCTTGGAGTCCAGGCCAGGCCAGGCGTTGTCACTGCACAGGATGCAAGTCCCGAGCACAACTCATAAGTGCGAAGATCACAATCACAAATCACACTAGCACAGGCCACAGTGGGATGCCCAGGTTAGTATTACACTTTAAAGACGATGTTACCATCTAACTTAAACTAAACATTTAAAGACTAGTATAAAACTCTAAACTTGAATTTAACATTTTATAAACATTTTATAGACTCAAGATATACTCTCAAATAGATGAATTAAGCAAATTCAATATTGCCAAATAACAAAGAATAGAAAATAATATGATTATATTAAGCCAATTTGCATTCAAGTGAGCAAACCCAATATATTTGAACTAATACATTCCTAATGTACGATTATGTCGCAGTTGCACGAGAAGACGTATACACGCCTTCTGCTAACGTATACACACCTGCCGATAAAGGCAACGCTACTGTGGTACTTGACTCAGTAGCGTATAAAGAAAAGATTGCGGAAAATTTAAATACTGGCAAATATACAGTTTTAAATAAAGACCCGACTGATTCATTTGAACGCAAAGTAGCAAACACCTTAAGAAAACATAAAGAATTTTTTTCAGATAAATTTAGATCTAAATTAACTCCTCACCACTCCAAAATCCCCCATATGTATGGCCTTCCCAAAATCCACAAACATACCATCCCTCTCCGGCCCATCATTAGTTCTCGTGATTCACCTTGCAGGGAATTGTCTAAAGTCCTCTTGGACATCTTAACGCCATTGGTAGGAAAAACTGACTCTTTCATCAAAAATTCCAGGGATTTCGTAGATAAGTCAAAATCCCTAAAGTTGACTGAAACTGACAAACTGGTAAGTTTTGATGTCGAAAGTCTATTTACAAATGTACCAGTTCCAGAAACTCTCGGAATTATTAAATCACGTCTCAAAGAAGACCAAACATTAAAGGATAGAACTAAACTTCCCGTGCCAGTAATTATGGAACTGTTAGAACTATGCACACTATGCACTCAATGCAATTATTTTGAGTTAAAGGGTAAAATTTACCGTCAAGATGAGGGGATGGCAATGGGTTCTCCACTGTCTCCTATTTTCGCCAATATCTTTATGCAGGAATTCGAGCAAAAAGCTTTGACTTCAGCTCAGTTCAAACCGAAGATTTGGTGGAGGTATATGGATGATACCTTTGTTATTTTTTCTCATGTAGACATTGAATTAAATAATTTTTTGAATCACATTAATAGTATTTCTCCTTCCATCCTCCTCACAATGGAAGTGGAAGTCCAAAACAAGCTTCCCTTTTTGGATGTGTGTGTATTAAGAGATAGGGATGTCCTTAAGACAACTGTTTTTCGAAAGATAACACACACAGGAAAATATTTAAATTATCAATCCAACCATCAAAAATCTGTCAAAGAAGGAGTAGCCTACTCGTTGTTTGATAGAGCAAAGAGCTTGTGCTCGGATAAAGATGGACTAAAAGAAGAATTTAAGAAAATTGAATCGGATCTCAGAAGCAATGGATACCCTCAATTAGTAATTAATAAGTGCAAACGAACCAGAAGAATAATTCCTGAGTCAGAAAAACAGAATTGTGATAAATTTGCGTTTATGTCAATCCCTTATGTGCCGGGATTATCGGAGAAAATTAGAAGAGTAGGTATAAAGTACAACATTAGAACCGCGTTTAAAACACACAACACTCTTAGACAAAGTCTCGTAAAAACAAAACCAAAAAATGGCACACAGGATTCCAAAAACTGTGTTTACAGTATAAAATGTAGCTGCAATAGGGAATACATAGGCGAGACAAAAAGACCACTAAACGTAAGGATAAAAGAACACAAAGAAAACACGAGAAAGGGTCTCACAGAAACGTCAAAAATTGCACACCATTGTTGGTCCGAAGACCATCATATGAATTGGGATGAAGCCCACATAATACATCGGGAACCACATTTCTTCAAAAGGAAATTAATTGAGGTAACATACATTAAATTGGCAGACCAACCAATCAGTCAACCATCAGTCGAGATTAGGCCGCTTTGGTTGCCAATTCTAAAAAATGATCTAAAGAGAAAACCAAAAGTATCAAACGGATCAGATATTTGTAATAAACCAATGCGGAGTCACAATATGGTTTTAAGAAGTTCATCTCGCATGAAACAATAATAACGAAAGGGGTCATTCCTGTCCCCCTTCCCTTGTATGTCCGCCATCTTGTTTTAGCCAGCCGTCACGATTACCATTGGCTAGTCTCTCTGGTTAGTCGTAGGTGGTTAGTAGACGAGTGAAGACGTATTTTGACCTGTATTCCGTAGTTTAGTTTTAATGATTAGTGTTTTTTATAGTTTTGTATTAAGTGCATGTCTATAGAGTTAGTGAAGTTGACAAACAACATGTAGGTTGTGATTCCTGACTTAGGCGTGCCACAACGCTTTAGTAAGATTTGTTTATTTTAACCTAGTTTGTAATTATGTATTAGGTTAGTTCTTTACCTGAAGAAGAGATCAGATTGCAGATCTCGAAACGTAGTGTTACTGTTTTCTTGTTTCACTGAACGATGGCAAATGTCCGGAAAAATCCTGTTTCCTTCACGTATACACGGTTGCCTATTTAGCATTGAATTAATATATTTCATTCAAATATATCGGCAAATCCATATGTGACACGTTTGACTGGATACAAAGAGAAGTAAGGTAACAGATCCCTCAGGCTGCGTCTCAAAGAGATAAGGGGAAACATCTGTATCTCGCGTTAGTTCAGTTAATATTAAACTTGGGTGTGACATTTATTAACGTGATATTTATGTATGCCTAGTTACAGCTTAGCAATACAATATGCATTATAATTAAGCTGTTCTCTTTACGATAAAATTATTATTCTGTATTATACTAGGCTTAAAGCCATAATGTTTGGAAACGTTGAGCTACATTATAATTATTTTCCCTCTATTTTTATTTGACATCAATAACATTAACATCAAGAACAGCTGGAGAGTTGCCGTCTTTGTCTCTGGTAGATTGTTTTAAAATAATGTGCAAGTTTTTAATGGACTTTTTTCAGGTTATTGTTGTAAATAAAAGTGTAAATACCACAATTGCTTCCAGCTGGCTCTTTCAAACGAAGAGGTTAACTTAAGCAAAAAGGAAACGTGTGTGGAAATGTTAGCCTTCTGTCCTATACATGGATTTGCGATTTAATGAGCATGCTACTTCGCGCTATCTAAAACTTTTTTTAAATAAAACAAAACTAGTGTACTGATTATACCTTTGCTAGTTCTCGGCTGTCTATAAAAAATGTCTCGCGTATATTTATTGAGTTTAAAAATGAGTGGACCAACTTTTTGACATTCCATAGACTAAAAACCAACTAAAACTATTGCACACGTTAGATTTTCGTTAGTTAAATAGTTCAGCTATAGAAAATTTAGGTTTATCTTCAACTTACTTTTTATAATAACAGTGGGTATTAAATTAGAAGAAATACTCTTGTTGTGAGCGATTACTTTCAAAAATCTTTGGACTTTCCTGATGACGAATATTAAGTCTTTTTAATTTATGAGCCATTAAAAGGGTGGCCGGATATTTAAGGGGTTGAGAGTTGTTTAAAATATGTATCAATACTAATATTTTAATAAAAACTGTCACCTGACACCTGGGGGACAAGGCAGTCACAAAGAGAAAGAGTTACTCGTAGGAATGGTGTACAGGATTATTTTCCTGGATCTGGATGGCCTGAAATTCAAACCATAGCAGCACATTCCACCTGTATACAGTACTACCTAAGTAAGAACAATTTCTCATTCAGTAAATTTTGTAAACTAATGAATCAGTACAGAATCTAAATTTGATAACATCCACAGGCAAAATTAATAAATTACTAATATACAATAATACAAACTTTAACACTTTTTGATAGAGTTTATTTTGTACGATTTACATTTCGAATCCATCCTAATCTAAATTTTACTAGTGAAATTGAAGAACATAAATTACATTGATTTGACTTTAACAAATAAAAAAAAAATAAAAAGCACAATTTCAAAATTTATTGAAAACCAACATACACAGATTTAGTTATTCCTTCCTCATCGATTCACCCACATCACCAAAAAATGGCAGCATTCAAATCAATGATCGACAGATTGCACAAAATTCCAATGAAAACCGAAGATTTTGATAAATAATGGAATATTATCAAATGCATCCCCAAAAATAATGGATACAAGCCAAGCATGAATGATGTATTATCCACACCACTAAAGTAAGAATACACAAAGCAAGAAAATAATAAAAAATGTATATCATATACATTCAATAAGACTATCTTGGTAAAAATTGCTACATAATTAACAAATTATTATTCAATAATAACAGTTATTCAATAAACTTTTTAAACAATATAAATTCATACATACGAAATTAAATATAAAAAATTAGCCACCAAGGTAGTTTAAAACATACGAAAATTTGGTTTTAATTATTTATTTACTTCATTTTCTTTAACCTACAAGGACCTTTTGATGAATTCGTTGAATTCAAAATGTACATTGTACAAAATAAAACATATCAAAATGTGTAAAACGTGTATATTGTATATTTGTTTATTGTTTATTTGTTGTTGTACGTGTGTTTGTATATTTATATCAAACACTTTTCGAGACTACATCTGTAATAAATAAATGAATTCCTTTTAAGTGACACCCCTCTCATCCTTCACAGCGAAAAAAGACAAGCTTTCATGTGATGCGTTAAGGAATCTATCTTCATGCCTTGGAAGGAAAGTGTCAATCCCAATGTACCAAGCAAGAGATTGGCAATTTTCTATTCTAAATTAATTTTAAAAGTTAGCAGAAAATTATTTCCCTTATTTGTAATACACATTAGAACGTCAACCCTAAAAGGCAACATCAAACAAATATTCCTGTTTATTATATTGAATAATAATTCATTATAGACATAAGTATAACGTATTCAAATATGATTTAGGGATTATGTTAGGAATCTTTGGTAATATTTGCCGTATAGATGGAACAATTGACATATGCTCTTCTAACTCACGAGATCTGGGCCTGGAGAAAATACAAAAAAAAGACTAAGACATGGTTTTTTTTTCATGAGCATCACGGACCTCGGGGGCTATACGTCGACGTTTAGAGAAGGGTACTATATAATATGTTAGTAAGATAACGTAATGTGAAGTCTCTGCCAACTAGACCAGAGGTGTCGATTTATCATGTAACGGACTACAGTAACCTCAAGGCTATCTCGCTGTCGACCTCCACAATAGTCTCAACTTTGTACCAGTTTTATTACTTATGTAAGTCTAAGAATTATATATCTCTCAAACATGATCATATCAAAACGACTTGCAAAAGAACACTAACTAGATATATTTTAAGTAATATTTAATAGGTCCTGAAAATTGTACCTATTAAACAATCATTACAGTTATACGAATATTCTAAAAATATAAAATTAAAAAACCTACTTGAGACAAAAACTAGGATTGTTGATTGGTAACTAAAATATACGAAATTATTTTAGTTACATTATTTACTTATAATAGGAGTGCAATATTTAATAATTAATGTTTACAAAATTATTTGTATACTAAAACAGCAGAATAAACCTATTTGAACCTTAGTACAATCATATGAAATTTTATTTTATTTTTTTAATATTTGAATTGTATGTATAAATAAACATTACAGAATGGAACTTCAATGCTTCAAACTTCAATGCAAGATTTTATTCCAGCCCAATCTTATGCTTTAGAACTCTCTCCATAACTTTGATTATTTGAACACTGCTATGAAATCTAACTCAATGAAGAAAAATATGAATGTACCATGAATGGCCATATATCACGAAAACCTGTGAGCTTTAGGTTAGCATCAAACTTGATTAATACATAGACAAGAATGGCGTCTATGGTGGTTCATGTTCAACCATGAAATTCAGCTAAGTGTTATTGTATCATCAGCTCTCAGTCGTATGAGGAAATTAATTATTATGAAGCCTGCCGAGTGATGTAAAAGATTTGTTTTCTGTATGATTTTTTGCCTGTCTATCTGTCTAGGACGTCTCGAGAATAAACTTAGCTATGGTGTGCGCATGCGCATGCAACACAAGCGAAGCCTGTTACGCAACACATGGACAAATTACTAGACAAATTACCCTCCTGGATATTTATCTCTTTAATGTACTGGAAAAATTACCCTTGTAGAAAAAACGAACCAAGATTACACGTTTTAAATTCATACATGTAAAAACAATTACGTTCTAACAATACATAAGAAATATTAAATGTAACACCATAGATACTACATTCCCTTAGAACTTACCCCGGTAAATTCCCTTGATATCCTTCTTCCCGTAAGCAACAATGATAAAAAAACTGCTAGGCATAGTCTTATCTTACAATATTGACAAGCCTTATATATTACAAGTCAAAGTTCAATGTTACTCTAAGCCTTTAACTGTTCTCCGTCAAAGTTCCGTAAAGACGTTATAATTTTTTACACGATAAAGCATGCTAGCTTTAGAGGAATAGAGGAAACCCTCGTATTTGGTTATCTATATATATATAAAAGTGAATGTTTGTGTGTTTGTCCTTTATAGACTCAGAAACGATTTGACCTATCATTATGAAAATTTATATGTATATGTATTTTTCCAGGTAGAAGGTTTATATGCTATGCCCATTGATGAACTAACCACCAGGAGGCGCTGCAAAATATATGTTATCAAAGCGCCTGCACATTGTAAACTAAAACTACGAGATAGTTGTGTATAATAACCACACACTATGTGAAGGCGCTAAGTTTGTATGGATATTTGTCTTTCAAATGAATTTCTGTTTGGCCTTATAGCTTGAATGTTAGACCACTTTATTATTAAGTACATGTACATGTACAATGGCTGTAAACATACACTTTTGGCAGATTTTCTTGATAGTGTCAACAAGGTAAACTCTACATTGGCGTTGAAAATATTATTCACTTGAACCAGAAGTGCTCATACACGAGCA
Source organism: Homalodisca vitripennis (assembly GCF_021130785.1). Lineage (NCBI taxonomy): Eukaryota > Metazoa > Arthropoda > Insecta > Hemiptera > Cicadellidae > Homalodisca > Homalodisca vitripennis. The sequence goes on from NW_025780777.1 coordinate 48,107, forward strand.
AAGCTTACAAAAAGCGTGCGAAGCCACGGGGAAAAGCTAGTTGTTTAATATAAGATTGAATGAAACAATAAAAATGCCTCTCGAACAGGTTATGACGTCCAATTTTTCACATAAACAGTAAACATTTTGAATGACACATCTGAACAACAATCAACTAAGTTGCACAAGTTTCCATGAATACAAAGTAGGATTTAAGAGAACACTTATAATAATTCAATAACGTATACTATGTTTTGATATAAGAGAGAGAGCCAGTTCTTGAACAAAGATCTCAGGTAAATTTTGGAGGTCAGCCTCTTGTAAGAACGACGAGTGGTCTAGTCTTACGTCCGTCTAATTCCCCTTGGAGCTCTAAATTGCTGGCGACTTGAAATTCTTCGTCCAATTATTGGAATCTTTGAAGTAAATTTTTCAGAAGTGGCCCGAGATTGGTAAGTTTAATTTATCCCAAACTTTATACTTACAGGAAAACTCAACTTACTTCGTCAATGATTTACACATAATTATGCCCCCTAAACGCACAAAAAGATATCACTGTGCTTTCAATTCCAGTATGTATTATCTGTGTGTAGTTTAGGCGTAGTTTGCAATTTTTGTGTTGAATTTCAATTAACGCGAAAATAATTACCTTATATTAAATTCAACAGTATTATATTTTTGTGCTCTCATAATACACGTATTCGGGGAGTTCATCATAGTTTCATTGATCAAATTAGTATATTTTGATCACAGCATGTGATTATAAAACCATTGTCATAAAAAATAATATAAATGTAAGGGAAGCAAATTTAGAAGTGTATTTTTATCTTTAATATCTGTACACTTTAAAAGTGTTTTATAATTTATTTAAAAATTATAAATAGTTAATACAATATTACATTATTCATCATTTATTCTATCTGACTTATCCTTTTTCCATGCTTATTATCTGGCTTAGATTCCAATCTGGAAGGAAATCTCATTTGCGTTTTAATACATAAACTTCGCAACTCAATTTATCATTGTCCTGCCTTATTTTTCTTCACAATAGTCTAAGATGGTCTAATTGCTCTATTATTAAAGTTAAATGTTTTAATTAATTAATGATTACGGGTGTATTGATTTTTGTACATACAATATTTATAGACTATATTCTGTTAATTTTACTTAAACTGCAAACTTAGAAGTTAAATAATGTATACATTTTTAGAAATTCGTCCTATTCCTCCTTGACACATTCAACCCTGAACTAACATCAAACACATAAAAACCATAAACAACTTCGAAAAAAACTCAATTATATATTTTTTATCTACAACTGAAAACAATGACAATTTTTTTTATTACTTTAGTGCAATTGAAGTGATGTGCCGCACAAAATCCAAATCTTTTAAACAGGCTACATAATACATAACTGTTTCCCGGAAGCATGTAAGATATTGCTTTTTTATACGTAAACAGTTCTCATAGCAAGAAAATAAATGTTTTTTTTTTAAGTAGCCTACTTGAAGTCAATATCAAGCTACTATCAAGTAAGTATCATGATGAACCTCAACCTTTTTATATCTCAAAAGAATAATAATACCCAGGGCTGTTCACTTTTAGCTGGGTTATGCCTACCAGTTGAATCTACACAGCAAAAACCAATGTATCAGTGTTATTTGCGCAACCACATTGAAGTCTAGGAGAGGCACATCATTAACCGCAAATGTCGGAAATTCAGTGTAAACCCGTTGTTGGAGCGTTAGCAAAGGCTCTCATTTGAGGTGCTGGAATGTGACAATCCTATATCACTCTATTTCCGCACGAGATTTGGAGAACGAACATACCTATAGACCCAAAATTTTTCATAAGCCTTACTTTGTATATAAAAAACATCTATTATGTTATGAACTCCACATCATAGGGCTATCTTTATGTTAGAATAATAAATTGTAAACTAAAACCCTTTTAATAAATAAATGAAATAAAAGAAATTTAAAAGGGTTTTAGTTTACAATTTATTATTCTAAAAAACATCTAGTTTGATGATAGTGATGTTACTACATGATGTCAACGAGTAATAAAGTATACATTAATTTATAAGCAAACTTAGTGCGATCATAGGACATTTTAAAATGTGAATCATAGCAAACTTTCTTAATGAATTTGCTTTAGACTTGAAAGTTTCAATGTAAACTTGGCGAAGCTTGTTACGCGATCCGTGGTCTGCCTTATAACTTTAATGTGTATAGATAAGGTATATGCAACATTAAATGGATAAAAAAACTCGAAATAGTTTTTATCTTTTGGTACCGCCCGTAAGCATACACTTTTATAAATCCTCAAAAGGACGCAATCATATAACGTTGCCATTTTACCTTATCTGGTTGTACAACAGATTTAGATAAATTATTATGAGCAAATATTGGAACTTGGAAACCTATAATTTGCTTTAATAGTTGTAATTGCTTTACTATTGGAACTTTATTAAAATACACATAAGTGAAAATTATTTTTATTGCTAACAGACACTGATCTAAACAGTTATTTGTATCCGTATACCCTGTTACTTAATCTGTTATAAATCTTATGTATTCAAACGCGAATATTGGCGAATACGCAAAAATTGGCTCTCATAAGGCTAAAACTTAAAATGTACCTTACAATTGAGAATAATATTACCTAAATTATTATCGAGGGTTAGAATATAGAATATTTTCAATTTTAAGTACCATGAGATATTTAAAACGCATTTCTCTTTTATTATATGCAATATTTAAACTGAAAAAGATTCTGCCTTGGCCTACGTTTAAAGCAATGTATTAAGCGTATTTATCGGGACTGAGTTCGAGAACACTTACCATTATAGTAAACAGAGTGTAAAGTACAGTATGAAGATAAAAACACTGATGTGTATCCTTAAAAAAATAAAAATGCATAGTCTACTCTGTATATTAAGCTAACTTAATTGGCAGCAGTTTACATGTTTCAAATTTAGACCAAGCACAATTAAACTTATCGTCAACTGTAGCTAATTTATCTTTATATTGATAATCTTTGTCTCTAGTTTATAATAATATTATAATATACACTTGTAACTACAATCCTGCGAGCAATACATCTATTGCAATTGTTTGTATTAAACCATTTGTAATTTATCATTTTCTTAATGCAAATTAAAAACATTTATTATTTAAACATGTTCGAATTCAGCTTAAATTTGAAGCGCTATGCTTTCATTGACCCTTTGAGTGCCACAGCGTCGCTAATTTTGAGGTTTCGTATTTCGATATTTTATATAGTACAAGATTATTTTGGCCAAATAAACAAACAGTTGTATTCAATACGTTCCAAAATATCGATAAATACTAGTTTTATGTTGTTTCTCTACCATTTTATCTGTGAAATTTATGTTTTTTGGGTACTTATCAAGATGTTACTATTTTTGGACAAGTTTTCCTAATTGGAGACAAAACTAATTACAGTATTAAAAAGGACAGACTTTCTTTATTATTTTGGAATTTAAAAGTTACAACGTTTTATTATTCGATAATATCAGGTTATTCGTGTGTCTATTTGGAGACGATTTGGTGATAGGAAGTAAGACTCATTGAGTATTTTTCGATTAACTATGGAGGAAGGAAGGTATAATGAAGTGTATTTTGGTCCCTCATAAGGAAAATTCGTCCAAAAATAGTGGGCTGCGATCATACCGAAGTACTTATGCGGCGATTCTGTCTTCCAGTCACGCGACATAGCGGACGAGTACCATGTTGAGTAACGGCCTTTCTTGTTGTATATGTGCCGATAACGAAATATTTGAGTAAATACAAACTATAATAGTAACTTATGCAGTATTTTACCGTATTTATTTTCAAAATTAATGTAGTGATTTGAGTTGTGTCCAAGCGAAAAACGTGAATTTTCAGTGTCAATATATTAGGGTTATTATGTAGTAAATGTAAACTGTAATGTAAATATGTTACCAAGTATTTGTCTCTACATTAAATAATCATGTATATTTGTGTTATCTTACATGTTTTATTAGGTTTGTGTAAAAATTACACTATTACTATGTAATTTCTACTATGTAACTCTTACAAATGAAATAAAATTTATAAAATGTCGGTACCAGGCAGCGTTTGGTTTGTACATATAATGCCATGTTTTTTAAATTGTAAAATAACATATTATAAATGGATTTTATTTATAATTATATGGCCTTTATCATGGTTTAAAGAACAAATCTTAAAAATATCACTCAATTACACAGTATACTCCATAGTAAACTCAAATTAGATTGAAACTTAACTTTTTATAAAAAAATAAAATCTTTTTTATAAATATTAAAATCTTTATACTCTTATAACTCAAATTTTGTTTGTAACGATATTTATCATATTCTGCATCTAATGAGAAAACAAAAAAAAACAACAAAAGTATAAAAATCTGTTGGGTAATTATTTTACAACAGCTTTTTTCCCAGAAGCTTACAAATATGCGAAAAACAGCCTGGAACTTTATGCATATGGCTTGGGAAAATACCTGTGGCACTCAAAGGGTTAAAAAGGACCAGGAAAATATACTCATTTCTAACTATCCTCTCCAGCTCGATTACATTTCCAATCAAACATATGTTACAATAATATAGTGTATACATATTCTTACATACGAACTATTTTATTTTCCCAACATATGTACACTCAAAACTACATATATCCACAGATTTCGAGCAAAAAGTTTTGTTACTAAAACAAAATCTAATTTTTTTTGTATAATCTTAAATAAATTATATTTTTATTTAGAACCCATACCACCATATAAAATGTCTAGAATATTTATTACTACACGCTATAAGTATACTTGTTCTTATGTTCTTTTAGTTAAACACCATGGTATTGTGCAAGGAGATTGTTTGCATAATATATAACTATTAATTAGAATAATTTTGTTATTTAAAATCCCAAATATTAATCTACTGTATTTCTTAACTAACAATGAATTATACCGTGCTACCATGAAAACATAAATTTCTAAAAATAATACTTTCAAAAAATTGTGCAACATTTCGGCCACATGATTAAATGTGCTAAAATTTGGTAAGAACGGAGTTAGCAGTGTTCATTCTTCTTCAGTCCAGTGACCCTGATACCACGGCTGAGCCTTTGTTGTTGGACTGAAAAGGTTTAAAAAGGGTAAGTCAAAATACCACTATGTTCATTGAAATTTACTCACGCAGATGTTGTCTAAATGTTTGTGTTAAAAAACAGTAAGGCCTAAAATTTAGACTGTAGTAAATCATGAATTTGCCGTATTACCTGTAGGAAAGTAGATAAATACTATAACTCTATACCTATGTACATGTAATTACTATATGGACTCTGGCCAATACTACACAAGAGCCCGTCTGTTATTAATGCTACTGCTAAGACAGAGGGTAATAATTTCCTTTGATATATTTGAAATTTGTATTACTGTATTTTAATTACTATATAACTTCTGATTCTTTGGGAACAGGAAGTTCTAAAAGTCACTAAACCGATTCGGATTCAAGTTACAAATAAAGTAATTATCAAGTTCCTCTTTTCAATTGTTCAGTTCCCGTGATATCCATAGGTCTGATTCCTGCTTCCAACGGACGAAGAAGCCCGCGTCATATAGATAATTGAACCAAAGAAAAATTGTGACATCAATGAAATGTCAGTGTGGTTACTCGAGTTTTGCTGAGAGCAATGATTGACACCAATCGATGGATTAATTTATTATTAGAATCAGGAATCTTTCGGGTTCTCTTCTCGAAATATCAAAAGTGTTTTAAAGGGACAAATATGGTTAAGCGGAAGCTATCTTCTTATTTTAATTCTACTAAAAGGGTATATCCAAAATACCAGAGGGCTGCTTGAAACACTTACATTCTTTAAACCACACCAGTGTTGATTTACGGGTAATCTAATTGATGAGCTTATTTAAATTATTATATAAACATTTATAAGACATTTGACTATGTGGAGCAATAAAACTTGTATTGGTATATCAAATCGAATATTTTGTTGTTATGAATTCTCGTCGTTAGTATTGTAATCATAATATTAAAAAACAAATAACAATTCAAAATCAAATATTATCCTTTATTGCTTCAAGAGAAAGTTTCAGCAGCTGCTGTAGTTAAAGGTGTTCCTTCTGCACATTTTTAGGGATTGAGACAGTCATATTGATGATGTTTTCCTAGTGTTGCAATAGACATGAATAAACCACATAATCTGTTTCTTCCGTTGTATACTTAAAACTAGCATATTACGGCGTTATACATCTGAACTGAGCACTCGGATTTTAGGGAACATTTTCAAAACAAAATAGAAAGAGTAAATTTCACTTCAGAGTGTCATAAAAAGATGCTTTTAGTTAGTTTCTGCAATTACAATTCAAATAATATATTAGAACAAAACATTCAACGTCCACGTAATGCCTCTGAGTTACAACAAAAAATAAAAATTAATATCTGAGCACTCCAATTTGTCCTATACAACGCAGAGTCAAAAAGGGAAAATAAAACCTTGTTAGAATTTAAATGTAATAAAATCATCTGTTAATGACAAATGCGCCAAATTAGAAGCAGTTTTGTTTGTTGCCGGAACCTGCGCGACTTTGCCACGTGTAGCCAATTACTTTCATAAGTTCTTCAATAAGTTTGAACTCCATTTACGTGATGTACATTTGTATGTTTCCATTTAGTAAGATTATGTATAAGAAATTAGTTTTCATTAAAGTGCCATTAAAATATTTTTACTTTATGTTGCTTTTAATATTCACCTAGAGATATCACTATAACTCTGAGATACAACTATCAGTATGATTTGTGAAAAGTTAAACTGTATGTTATCTAACAATACAAATTGACGTCTCCATGAGAACTGGATTTAAAATTCTTCAAAATTTAGTTGTAGAAGCTTAGTGTAACGTACATTTGTGATTGGATTACCATGAAAGAGGGGTTATAACGAATGCACGTTAAATCAGATGTAAACTACAATCTCGATTTTCAAGGGACTACAGGTTTAGCCAAAATTCTTAAAACTGGTAAATACATTTTTAATATTTGTTTCCTCGCTCTTAGATTTTGTTATGTGCATTATATATACTGTTTTGTAGAAGGATGTAAAGTAGTGAATGTATTGCTCTGTGTATTGGAAATTATTCTGTCCATTAGTACAAAGCAAACACGATATCATCAGCGCGGAACACAATCAGTTCACGCGGGAAGCATGAATTGCAGTAAAGTGATCACTTGTGTGTAAAGGAACAAATTTTTATACTCAGATCGAGGTTATGCATAAATCATTCAGTAGAAGTGACAGATAAGAATGAAAATTTGGTATATTTTATATGTCCCATCGAAGTTTGTTTTCAAGAGGTTTTATATTGTTAAGAAGGTCAGTCATGTTTACTGAGATCCGCACCTATGGTTTGACCGAATATACGTTGCATCAGTCGGGTAAAACAATGAATTAAATATAAATTTCCCTGAAATATAATCTGTCCTCTTCCTATAATAAAACCAGATGTGAGCTTTGCTAACTGTCTACTACATACTATTGAAACACTGACAGTACATGTGGCGATATTTAGGAACACAATGTTAATTAATAGATATGTCGGTGGTTGTTGAGAGATCATTAATTTATACGGAGATCTTTACTGAAGCTCTGACCAAATATGTAGTGTGTGCAGCTTAGTATATTGTTTCATTATTAGTTCTGAAATTTAAGGTGTTAAATTTAAGGTGTCCATGGTATAAACGGAAACATTTTCTTAATATAGTTCAAAGATTTGCATTTTTAATGATGGCGCATGACAATCTTTAGGCTTTGGTTCCAAGCTATCGAAGCTTTCTAAATTGGTCTTGTGGTCAACTTAAAGCGTCTTCTGGCAAGGGAAAAATAAATAATAAATAAATTAGTAAATATGCATTGCACACCTGGGCCAACTATGTGAAATTGTTATAACGCAGCGTCTTGCCCACCTACATAAAACCAATTGTTACCGTGAATGTTTTAGAGATCATTAATGTTTTCGAGAATGAATAAAAAATTTTAATATTTTTCATCACTAAATCATACATTTGCAAAGTGAGGTTTAATCAGATAGGGTTTTCACCTCGAATTATATATATATATATATATATATATATATATATATATATATATATATATATATATATAGTTGGCCTATATATTAAAAAAATTAAATTAATTACATTATAAATACATTATAAAACCCTACCAGATGAAAGAAAATTTTATTATTTTCTATGTGATATAACGTTTTGTATGTTATTGTGGTTTATTATTCCCTTCCAAACTCTCCTAACACAATTGTCATTAATGTTCACTTTTTTAGTTCACATCACGTGTTTATATAACGCTTTGCTTACGTTTCAGTAAGTATTACTGTACCCATGCAAAAATTACATCCAAATGCCACCAAAAGAATTAAATCACTTCAATCAGGAGCAAAATCAGCCTCTCACTAGCACTCCTGGATAGTTATTGAAGGATGGAAAGTTTGTCCTAACAAAATTGCCACGATAGTTTCGCCTCTAGCGGCTACGTAGCTAACAAACGAATCTGCAGATGTATTTCTTCTATTTAAACGGGTTATTTGGAATAAAACTAATATCCTAGTAGACTATTTTAGCCAGTACAAATTTCATAACCCACCATATTACAACTTAAAACAAAGAAGTACAATCTAAAGATCATGTAGGGCAAGCTTCCAAAAATTATCGACGTATCTTGGAACAAACTCTAAGTAACATTAAAACTAGATGAACTACAAGATAAAAGCAAGAACACAAAGTCCAGTAATAACATAACTTTTAAAATCTGTATATGGATTCTGAGGGGTTATTTCAGATTAAAAGCCAGGAGATTAGTAATATCTTCTCTTGCAAAATATGTTCTCTAATTTAGTCTGTTGACGTGTAGTTCCATAAATTCCAAAACAAGACGAAACTTGTTTGATTATCTGAGAACCAAAATTCACTGATAAGTAAGTGAGTTGTTTTAAACGATTTGAGAGACATGTGAAAGGAGTGAACCTCTTTCACATCATCGCTCTTTCTCACCCCCCCTACCAAATCTTTTAAGCATGCCTGGAAATATAATATTCGACTCGATAAGAGTAAGTCAATTTGCAGAATAAATATAAAACTATCTAATACACATAGTTTACACATTCAACAGATAATATATAATAGTTTAAATATAAATTGCAGTTTTTTTTTCTTTATAAACCATGATTTATTATTCATTCTTTGAATTTCGAATGCTTTTGTTTCATTTGATGTAACACCTGCTAACGCTGAGATCCACTAAATGATAATGCAGATCAACACTACTAGTGCTTCAGTAGCAATCCTTCTTATCGTTTTGCAATGTGATCTAGAATTGTGGTTATTGGGAACCAAATACAGCCCAGTCTTTCTTGAAACACTTCTTTAACTGCTAATAAATATAATAAATAATCAGGTATTTCACATCTGACTCTAGTAGCGCAATTACTCCTCAGACATTTCTTCTAAAACAATTTGATTATAGAGGAGAGTAATTTAGACATTTTCTACTAGCTCTTATGGATGGAATTGCTTAGTGTATTAATAGTCATTTTTAGTGTAGATAATATTTTATCAATTTATTAGGTTTAGATAGTTCTTTGTCACTAAAACGATAATTATGATATATTTGTTTTAGTATTTAGTTAGATAAAGATATTATTAATTTTTTTGTAACTATAAATTATAATTGTGGGTTTGGAGTTATAAAGTATCTCATAATCGAAGTAGGTAGGTATAAGTTTTATTTGAACAAGTAATAATCCCGAGAGTCGCCTATAGCCCAGGTTCCCTTACTGCTCCACAGCCTACATGGAGTATTACTCACAACAGTGTTTACTATTGTTTTTGTGCTGTACATTTTATTGACTTATTTGTTTGTTTCGGTGTTATGTTATGTTAACTTTATTGTGAATCCACCTACCACCACGGCACATACTACAGATATGACGATGAAAGTATAGTAAGCCTTCGAAACATTTCACCTTATATCATACATGTTAACTGAATTGTTTGACAGTAGGCCTTTAAAAGTGATTATTAGTCTTAAAAACTCTGTACTATCCACAAAGAACCATAAAATATGTTATATCATATATAGTTTATTTTTAATATATTTAATTCCTTATTGCATATCAGAGAGGTCATACTAATTTATCAAGTCACAAAGTTGAGTGAGTCCCTCGATGTAACCTTTCCTGTCACCATATATGAATATAGTAAAGGCGTATGAGCATATTAAAGGGGATCATAAATTAATAAAAATGCACAGGTACAAATTTACAATACTGATGAAAAGCGGCAGTCAGGAGCTGTGTTAGCTTTAAGACCCAGGATCCTACATCCGTGCGGACACTCCGACACTTGTAATATTTGATTATTAAATTATATCAGATTTATATCAAGGTCGCTTGTTTGTACTTAGTTTTATTTTATCTGGTTTACCTTGATTTTAAAAGATTAATATTATCAATCCATAAAAGATTTTAAGACATATCTCTATATCGCAAGACAATGTATATCGCAGCGATACAAAAACGTATGTTACTGTTAAATCAACTATTTCATCATATTAAACTGAAAAAATATAGATCATGAAAGCGTATTACATTTATATAGTAGTAATTTAAGGTTTATTATATTTATTTTATCCACAGGATTCAAGTCAGCAGAAAAGAGCATTATGTCAAGAAAAGAATTAGTTATTTGTGATGTCTGCCATGGTCTATAAGGTTCGTTCCATCTCATCAACCTGTAACACACGAATATAAAATATAAAATCTTATTTTAAAAATCTCTTTAAATAATCAATTATAATTTTTTCAACAAGATTTTGTAGCATCAGAAAAGAGTAAAACGAATGTAATACTTATTGGAATTAACGTTAGTATATTTATTCATAATTTGTATAACTTCAATTATCAATATTAAAAAAAAAGAAAAATTTTATAAACTAGATTAAAAATTATAAAAACGAAGTTATTCAAAATAAAAAAAAAATCAATTTATAGTACACCAAAGTTAATAGAAGAGTATCTTACTAGATTACTTTAAAATAAATAACAAAATTGCAGTCTTTGTCTAAAAATAAACTTAACAAGAAACTTACAATTAATTTTAAAATAAATAACAAAATTGCAGTCGATTTGTAATCATAAATTTAAAAAGCAACTTACAGATTACATTAAGTACAAGTATTTAGTCTATTTTATTTGTGGAATTCAACAACAAAAACAATATAATCAACAAATGGTATGTTACACATAATTCATTACCTGAATTCCAATACTTATGGATTATACGAAAAAACGTATTATACCATGATACGGGAGCCTATTTGCTTAGTTTAACCACACAACCTGTCTGAGATTTTAGTATGAAAGAAATAATTCTATAGATTTACTATTTTGGTGCAGTTTAAATGGGAATGGTCAAAAATATGAAAATACAGTTTTTTTAGTTCGGACTAAACTATATTTATATTTTGTTATTTAACCTATGCAAAATAAAAAAATCTTCTTTCAAAACCATGTTTAAATAATTCGCCTTTAATTCAAGTTACCTGATAGTACCTTGAATTAAACCTGTTTTTAACTATCATATACATTGGGTTAAACTGCCCAAAACATATATTCAGAATGTTTTTTAATGTAAATTTGCTTATTTTACAACAGACACGCACACACACACACACACACACACACACACACACACACACACACACACACACATATGTATATATATATATATATATACACATTCATTAAATTTGTATAAATGGCAATAGCCGAATTTAATTTATTTCAATAAACATTGAATCGCAAAAAGTACTTGCTCCGCCGGGACTCGAACCCGGATCTCTCACTTGCCGGTTTATATTATAAAAATATAATATATAATTATATATATATATAATTATTGAAATAAATTATATATATATATATATATATATATATATATATATATATATATATATGATAAAGGGAAAATGGCTTATTTCCAAATATTATGTGCAAAACACTTACACAACAATCAACGTATATTTGTTGTATTTTCTTGAAAGCCCAAGTATAGGTAAGTGATATATTACAATCAATAGGATTCTGTAAATGGGCCTTAAACATTTAACACCCTAGTGTAAAGTTATATTATTATTGCCCTTAACAATAATGTTTATAATAAGACATACGAATAGTTTATTTCTTAACAAACAACAATTATTCCTCGTTACCATGAAAACACATTTTAAAAACCTAATACGTTTGAAAAATCTTTTAGTACATTGGGATCGTGAATAATTTTGCATCAAGTTGGTACAGACAACGTTAGCAGCGTTAATGTTCAGTCTTCTTCGGACCTGTGACCAATCCGAGGATGAGTCTCTGTCGCTTTGACGGAAAAATTCTTCAAATGGATAAGTCAAAACCAAATTTTTCATTAAATACAATGTAGATGTTGTCTTGTATGTATGGTTGTATATGTTGTGTAAATATTGGTGTTAAGCAATTAAGCCTTGAGTTTAGATTGTGTCAACTCATAACTTTACATTATACCCGTAGAACAGTAGAAGTACTAAAACCTACTTATTTTAATTTAGATTTAGCTGTATGTAATTATTGCATGGACACAAGCCACTACGTCACATACAAGTACATTATTATCACTACCGCTAAGGAAGTACAGTTGATTAAATATTTCCATAAATTAAAAACAAAACTAATCACTCTGCAATGAACTTTTACAATCGATTGTATTACATTGTTCACGATCAACATTCATATGTGTATCCTCAGTAGTTCTTAACTTTGACTTTTTAGACTAAACGAAAGAATGTATATCATCGTAGACACACAAAAAGGAAGATAAAAACGTTGTGAGTTTTTTTAATAATGTACGTCCAGTAATCCAGAGCCAATTGTTATTAAAACTGGCCCCTAAACAAGTAAATATATTATAAATTATATTTAGACATTTTAACTAACTTTTATATCTCCCTTTTAATTGCCTGACAGTGATTAAAATATTAGCTAAATATAAAATGATAAAGATAATGATATGTTTAAGGAAAGATCCCAGCTTGATATTTTGTATCCCTTTCGGTGCTGTATCGTTTTGATTCTTCCAAACGTAGCGAGGTTGGCAGTTGATTTTACCAGTTCAACCAGTAATCTCAGATTGATTGTGTCATTTATAAGCTTTATATGAACATGCGTAGGTTATCCAGCGTTGTATTTGTACTATGTGATTCAAATAGACAATGTTGTAAAATCTGTACTAGATGCTTATATTTACAAGCATTGATCTTAGTTCTTTCCCATCTCGATTAAATCTAAATATACAAAAAATAATGGTGGAATTACATTAGTGCGAGAAAACTAGCCGCTAATAGTGATCCACGACTTGACTGTTGAGGCTCTGATGACCTACTGACTAGGTTAGGTGCATTTACTGGTTAAGTTTACAAATCTCCTGTGATATCAGCACACACAATTTCGTTTTCCACTTCTAAAACTCAAATAAATTCTACCGGAAGTCGTTTCTCGTTATGTCTTTTTTTACGTCACCAATTTAATTCCTCAGTCCGTTTCAACATAGATGTCCAGGGTGTTGGTAAAGGTGGTACCTGTGGTCGTGGGCTAACTTCCAATACAACGTCAGTGAGAACAGGACGGAAATTATTAATGGAGGATATTATTAATAATATTTAAGAAAGATTCCATGAGGTTAGTAAATCTATGAATTCCATTGTTAGAAACTTTCTATAGAAACTACATTATAATGGTTTCAATATTTAGTAATTTTTAACCATTGTGAACTTAATTTTTATGACATTATAAATCCAATGTTTAGCATTGGTCTTACAGTTTTATATGTGGTGAACGTAGAAGTCTTATCCTATCAGATGCTAATAATATTAAATCATACTTATCTTTAATAATATTGACACAACTTTCAAGTCAGCACATTGTGCACTTGAAAGATTGGGTGCAGAGTGTAATTCAAGGTCAAATTGATCAAAACATGGAGTAACCTATATATTTATATTAATTAAATTGCAACCGAGAATAGAATATATTTCCTTTTAATATCAACCGGTGTGTCAAATAAAAATATTTTTTTCTTGTCTTAATCTGCTTGCACTACAATAATAATTAAACAATTATGTAATCTGAAAACATTAAACACTTTTAACAAGTACTAGCAGTTGCCCGCGGCTTCGCACGCAATTTCCCGTCGAAAACAGTACTCTATATTCACTTATTCTTTTTCTATCACATTCTAAACATTGCTGAGATAATTGATAGTCGTTCCTTCGTGAGCCTCTTGGGCGCATTATGAAGTATGTACCACATTCGTGCCTCTATCTTTCGTGGTTTTTACTAGGTGTTGATAAGTCATTCAGAACAATTAATAAAATGTATCTACAATTAATAAGTGTTTTCTTTCGGCTCTTTTCATTTACCTTCGATGTAACCAAATTCGATTACCTTATGTGCAAACATTCACGGATTTGTACAATGAGGTTGTTTTCATAATAGCGTTTAATAGTGTTTTGATTGCATTAGATAGTTTGTTGATCATTTGAGCAATCTGAATTTAAAATTAGGCAATGACGTTTTCTATGCAACCTGCATTACACTACTGATACTTACAACACAAAACTACTACTTACGTACTTTTTGATTTGTATTGTAAAGTGCAATTTGTATTGCACTTTACAATACAAATTTTCTAAATTTAAAATTTAAACAAATATTTCTGCCTCTTTGATAAAATTCATCTGAAAGTATTAACAGCTTTTAATCAGTTCGCTTTGTATTACGTGTCGTAGCGCAGTCTGTCGGATCCAATATAAAACACTCCAACATCAATAACAATTATAATTAAAAAAATTAATCAAATAAACTATTTAAATTGGACCAAATTTTGAATCAAACCAATCTCGAATTCCATTGAAAACAAACAAAAAATTTCATCAAGATCGGTCCCATAGTTTCTATATATATATATATATATATATATATATATATATATATATATATATATATATATATATATATATACGGTAAAGTTCAATACGTCTAGTGAGAATTTACGGATCTAAATTATTCCCTTGTCGAGGAAGTGCATATTGTCTGTGGTAGATTGCAGCACACGTGACGTAACCTACATATCTCTATTATCCAACCTAATAAGGGAGGGGTGTATTACACGCTAGAAGGGCGACGACCTGCTCAAGGACTGGCCCTAGACCATGTGATACTCTAACGTGGGTGCGCATAGCAGTTTTACTGCAGCCATTGCTGATGGTTCTGGTAACAATGATGAATGCACGGCAACTGTTTTAAGCACAGGCAGTTCAATCCCTGCCAAGGTTAGTTATTAGAAGTTTTTAAAGTTAAATTTTAATAGATATCATATACATTTCCTTCGTTACATATATTCTGTTTGTATTTACACCACAACAATATTATCTATAAAATATTATGTAAGCATTAGTTTAATAATTTACTCATTATATTTTGATTAATAATATGAAATCATGTTTCAGCAGGCTATATTTCTTATCCTCAATGCGAGATGACACAGTACCGTAAGTATTTTGGACATTTCAGGTGTAAATTTAATGGCATTCTGAAACTACAGTTTTAGTCAAATCTCAAGAATGTTATTACACTCTTTTATAAGGTATTATCAACAAATCAGCCTACTAATTGATGCCATATTTGTGATTAGAGAGTTTTGTTCTTATTATTTTCAAGTGCCTTCGGTCCTGCGTTGGTTTGACGTCCCCTCTTTGACATTATCACGTAACACTACTCCACGTGTGTTACAAAATACACAAAGTATGACTGATGATTGAATGGAAAAGTGTGAAAGTGTGCGTGCGTGTAGAACTACATTTAACTAGAACAATAATTCTCCACTACATAACATATTGAGGTAACTAAACTTATCTGCAAATATAAGTAAACTTAATTTTACATATTTGTTCCATGAATATACTTAGTATTAAACCTATTTCTTTAATTAACGTATACTTCTATAATTATATTGGTTTTGGGAACTGTATGGTTTACCGTGATACACTATTACATGCCGTCTTTTTTTATCGTTACAGGGTGATGCGGCCAATGCGGCAGGAAGTCGCCCCACTCACACTAATACACACACTACACATACACTAGGTAATGTATTGTTCTACTTAAAATATGTAAATAAATTTGGTTTAAATTGTTGTGTCAGAATGGCATACTAATATTAATTGGTTTAATATATGTTTACATGATAATAGTTAGTAATATTAATATAATTAATATTACTCATGACAGTATTAATAATTTGGTAAATTATTTTGTAATATAAATGTGAATCACTAACATAAATGAATCGCACAGTCTTCCATACTTCACCTCTAAACAAATTACCTGTTTTGTTTATCTTATTCCCTATTAACTTAGTGTACATGAAATTATTGTAAAATCGCAGTGAATCAGTTTGCAGGTTTATTTGTAATTCCTATTTTGGGATTCTCTTCAGTTTCAAATTAGAGCTCGAAACAAGTGTGTTCGTTTCTGTCTTACAATAGTAGTGTATGTGAGTGCGCGTTTGCAAACTTGTTACTAGAAACCATAGGGGTCCGGAAAGTTAAATCACAATAGGAAGTAAGCTATATATATATATAGCCATATATATATATAGCCATATATATATATATATAGCCATATATATATATATAGATACGCAAACGACCCAATTCTGAGGATTGTCCTATTCTGATGAGTGGCTCCTCAGAATGGTAGCGTGAATGTACAATTTGTTCTGAGTCGTCAGAAAGGGATCACATATGTACTAAATTATTTGTCACCTAAATTTATACTGTTATTTAAACTTTATACCATAAATACCAAAAACAACTCACTAAACACTTAACTGTAGCAAGACCTTTAAATACACGTGTGTCTGGTTTTAAAGCTGTATAAACCAAGTGGATACTGAGTTGTATAACTTTTGTAATAATTGCTAAAATGTCTAGTTATTGAGCCCAGACGATCTTGAGGTGAAACCCACGAAAACAATTTTCAGAACACTATTACGGGAAATTATATACAGTATACACTCGTGAATTTAACGAAATTTTGCATTGTGTTTTTATCGTTTTATTCTAAGATAAAGGTATAATTTTAATGAAACAGAAAAGGCCAAAGCTTTTAGGATGAAATAAATTACTCAAAAACTAGATTTGAGTAGAGACAAAAACCGTCACCTAGTTACATTAGCTGAAAAGTGTGTTAATATGGATTATATAAAAACTATGTTATTGATATTCTATGACTAATGTCTTAACAACGGTCGATATTAAACATGTTTTGAGAGGTTGACACCTGTCTGAATAGGACTGTTATTTGTTATGAAAGTCTTTTTACACATCTTGATATAAGAGTTTATTTGGATTAAACTCAAATAAGTGTGTACATGTAAACATTCTCCACGTAGATAGATATGTATCATTAAGAATACGGCCGCAATTCTTAAATCATCTTTAAGATTGACCTTGCAACAGTATAGCATTTAGCAGACTCTGACCGCTAGATCGCATCATCGTTTCCTGTTTTCTGCGATAAGCAGCCCGCTGGCCCATTCCACCTCCACTCCAAGTACCCGGAATCAATTATCTGTCCCACCTGTTTATCTCTCTCTCTCTCTCTCTCTCTCTCTCTCTGTCCTTCGACCTTCCTGAACCCTACATCTGGCAGTTTCTAAAGTAGCAGTGTACTATTTGATATTAGTATTCGTTCTCTTAGAAATTCGTTATAAATATTTTTCACTCAATTCATCAAGTAATCGGTATTGCTGTCTTCATGAAATTCTGAAGTTTATTTATGTACCAATAAATATACTCTTGTGACTAGGTTACAGTTTGAACCAAAAAAAGTATCAGTTTTTCTAGAGACAACCATATAAAACTACGAAAAATATTGCATCTAAACATTGGAACAGTGTTTTCAATAAAACTGTTGTAGAAAAACATTTCAACAGAGCGTTTCTGTTATAATCCACAAAAAAATATCACTTTATAACAAGCCAAAAATTTTTACATCATAAAATTATGAAAAACAAACGATGAATTCAATGTGATTATATTTTACAGATATACAATAGAATTGAAGAATAATTATAATTTATAAAAGTTTGGACATAAAACGGCATTTCCAGAGTAAAATCCGACCGTGCCATAGATGATATAGTTATCAGTCGCAACCCTTTGAAGGCAACCTAGAAAAGTATCATCTAATTTAAAAGATATTCTTCGTCATCGTCAGATGGGCGATTTGAAACTCAACGGGATATCGTGCACGATCTTCAAGAATGTTTCGCAGAATTTCGTTATCGACAACAACTCTAGTACATCCTAATTAATATTATAAATGCGAAAGTGCTATTGTTTGTTTGTTTTGGTTTTACTCGTAAACTATTCTGCGAAATGTACTGAAATTTTACATGGATATTTTTACGGTCCCTGGGATGAATATAGGCCTTTATTTCGAAATCCATCCGAGCTTCGCCTCACTGGTATTTAAAAGAGCGAAAAATCCAATCTTGTTCAGTAAAAGTGTGAAATATTAGTTAAAGGAGCATGTAATTGTAATCAACTGTTCTGTGTAAACATTGTTCATTATGTTCAATATTTTAACATTATATAGTAAGCACATTCTCTAAGGAAAAAAAACAGATATTTTGAACGCTGTTTTAGATTTCAGCTATTACGTAAGTATTCATCTACCTTACAAAATGCCCTGAAACATAAGATAGCAAGAATTTGACACTGAAGACTCCCTTTGAAACAGTCGGCAAATAGTATGCTAATGACTGTGCTTCTGAATTAATGTACCAATTCCAACTAGCTCAAAATGTTAACAATAAAATGTTAAAATTTTAACAATATTTTTCTGTTTATAAAGAAAAAAACGCATAGCGTCATTGTTAATGAACTTTTAACTGTGTATTCGTGTCAAATATTAAGTATTAGATCTAAATTACAATGTAACAATTTAAATTTTACTATAAATTTAAAGACAAATATAAAACCCATCTTAGTTCACTTCTAACGTAGACTGCCTGACGTACAGTCCGGTACGAAAACCAGAACCCTCTTCAAAACTATAAAAACATTACAGAAATCCTCCCACGGAGCTGAACTTGGTTATCTGTCTTGAACTCTGCACTCCGCTAAACAGTCCAGGAAGTCCTAATCTCAACATTTAATTCGTGACTCATCACTCCGAGCGCTAGGGGGACGAACCTTGAACTTCAGCTGTTGTCATACAGTCGCCTACTTCATTGCATCACATAACAACTACTACGTTATCTATCTGTTCAAGGTCGGGACGGACTCACTCCGTTACCTTGGTGATTGACGAATTTTGCGTTGGCGCGCCACTATGTAAATATAGCTTTGTTAAGTTGATTAGGCTAAACTTTCGTCCAGTATACCAAGAAACGAGCGTTTGAAGGATTATAAATTAAAATCCTAACATTTATAAACATTAAAATAATAACTTTTGTCATAAATAAATTAACTCTGTTTCCTGAAAAAATTTACAATACACATCATAAAAACCTCAGTTTTAAAATATTGGTAGAAACTTACTGAAAAGTGTAACAATAACATCGAATGAAATAAAAGGTTTTAAAATAGTGAAATCGGCTAACTAAACGTGTTGTACTTCTCTAAAAAAAATAATAACACTGTTGTATATTATCAACAAATCACTAACATACAACTACCGTCAACAAAAATAGAGACATGAACGTGTTAAAACTATTACATTACATTACAAACTATTACAATTAGCCGTTCAAAGTGATGATGGATACATTAACAACCAGTCTCCGTCGCACACTTCCCGCTCTTCGAGCGAGAGAGAGAGCGAGAAATGGCACATTGCCATTGTTGGATATAGATATATCGTACCGCAGAATTCTTTGTAGCCTTTTTTGAAAGGTACAGTTTCTTAGTACATTATTTTGTTACAAGTCGTAAGGTTTAGTCAGTAATAACAATTAAAGAGCTGAAAAATATCAATTTTCGCACCATACAAACTTTTTTCTACTTTCATTAATTGATGTATCATACCTAAAATCCCCCCTATTTTGTAACGAAACCGACAGTGAAAACCGTATCAAATCCGTTGAGTAGTTTAGAAAATACCTATGCACAAACAGACCAGCACAAAAAGTTACTTTACATTATATTATGTAATGATGATTATAATGCTGCTAAGCATAGCAAACTAAGCCTCAAAGAGATGTCTTTCATACTGATAAGTAGTGTGGTCAGCATTACCATTATTTGGTTCATTTCCTGGAAAATTTTTATTCTTTTCCTTTGTACTAGACATTGTTGGGGATTACATACCTGAATGTCATATACCACTCAGGTAAAGTAAAACGAACGATCCAATTGTCTTAATTTGCCAGATAAAAAGTATTTATTCACATTGATATTGCTCATACTTACAGCTCTGTCCATGTCTATGACCATTTTCAGGTACAAATATAACATACAATTATACAATACATACAGTATACAATTTTATACACACTATAATTTTTTTGAAAGCACGCTACTAGAATTCTTGACACTGCTCACTTCAGCAAATCCATTTTTTGTGAATGGCTATTTTCAGGTAGTGTATACAAGTAAATATCAGGTTCTCACCAAACTTTGAAGCATTTAACCATATTAATTGTCTTACTTGTTTAGGCTGTGAAGTAAATTATGTGAAATTATTCGTATTTACAGTTATCTTTTTGGCTACTTTCAGGTATATTATACAGTTAAATGTTGAATTCACAACGAGATCATGGGCGAAGAATTTATATAAATTTCGACCAAAAGATTCTTACGGGTACCCGTGAGTTCTCTAAAGCAAATTATCAAAGTAATGATTGCACGCCAGAGGTCGCACCCGTGACAGCTTGCCGCAATTTTCAAATATCTGTAGTAATGTTATGATTAATAATATCAGCAGCTAGGGAACTCAATTGATCTTCTCTCATATACATCATTACAAGATACGTTAGTCCTTAACTCACTTTGTTTTCAAAACCGGCAGTATTGTCTGATACAGAAATTTAAAATCACTCACTTATAATAAATTCAAGTTAGGCTACATTTAACAAGTTTTTATTTTATAATACTTATTTTCTTTTTAAGTAGCCTACTAACAGATTTTTTGTTTATACGAAAAAAGTATTTGTTCTCGCATAACCTCCCACATAATCTAAATATTACGGTAAATTGTATAGAACTTTAAATATGTTTTTATTGACACAGTTATTTGTAGATAAAGTAATGTAGTATATGAATAATGAATAATGAATGAATAATGAACTTATTCCGACATAAAATGTACATCAATACATAATTATAATAAATTGGAATTGACTGACCACTTTTGCAAGTAGTGTGGTCAGTGGAATACAAAATAAAACAGGTTTCTTATCAGAGTCCAGTCTATAGATTCTTTAAGATATCAGCCGGGCTGCTTCCCGAGGCGCCTGAAGTTAACGGACTGTAGGTCCACGTCGTAAAACTGTCGGGGTAATTTCTAAAATTTGGAGAATTTTAAGTATTAAGATAAATATTTTTAATTATTTACTATGATATAATTTAACTATTTAAGATCAAATGGTGTTGATATTTAATTTGATCACATTTTTATCTTCAGTTTCGAATATCATTAAGGTCTTAAACGTGATTCACTTAGGTTTTATGAATTTTTGAAATGGGATTTTTCAGGGGTCATAAGTCGAATAAGAGCTATGGTTTTTGAAAATACTTAAAACGGTACCTTCATTTTTACCTCGAGAACGTCTCCAAATGTTTTTATATTTTATATTTCATATGAAAAAATCTTGTAAAAATGATGTAAATAGATTATTCAAGGTTGATTTACACTTCTAACATTAATTGTTAAGTCAATCGGTCAAACCGTTTACAAGTTCTAGATAAAGAAGGAGGATACCTGGCAAGTGGAGCGGTTCCTAACATATTTTTATAGTAAATTTAATATTTTATTTTGACCTAACGCGAACTCTGAACTGTTTTAGTGCATTTTTGTTATACCTGAATCTTGTTTGACGTTTTACACAGATCCACAATTTAGTTTTACAATAATTTATTTGGCTGTTTATAGTTTACTATAATAGGATATTATTTATTTATTGACCATCAATAGAAATTTGTGCAACGATTCATCGGTTTAAAGTAGACACTGAATCTTAATTGTAAAATTAACAGATCACATTGTATTATATTTCTTTTTGTTTTCATTGTTGCAATCGTTGTTATTATTGAAATTTTGTATTTGATAGCTGTATTTACATCTTGCTTAGGATTCCTTTGTGTATTTTTATTCTAACTATGTTCGATTTGATATTAAGTTATTTGTGTGAAATTACGTAATTTCTTCTAAGTAGAATTTCTAGTCTTACATTACTTAAAATAATACCACATTTTTAACTGTTAAATGCTTACTACTTAATGTATAATATTTATTAAATAATCGTATGCTTGTGAAAAGGGCATACATGATAAATCTGCTAACAATAATTCTAAACATTGTATTTTTATAGGAAACAAATAGTATTGTAAATGTACAATTTTATGAAGGACATTTTATTATTTGTGAAATAATTGTTCTAAACACAGTTATTGACATCAAACACAGTAAACTCTTTGTTGAATTTTATGTTTTTCTTCCATTACTGCTCCTGTATGTAATTTCCCGTTTTTAATAATTAATTAGTTTACTACTAACTTATTTAGCGCAATTTAAGTTGTTGTAAAGCAAGTTAAATAGGTGCATATAAATGCAGAACAAAACAGGCAGGAAGCAAACGCTTGCTGAGTAGTAACGTAACAACAGGGCTAGGGGTTTGAGAGAAAGCCGAGTGCCGAGCCGACTGACTCAGATTTTTTCTCTACTACAGTACAGAGCGCGCACGAAGTGGCAACACAGGGCTCGAGCGAGACGGTCCGCGAGCTGCCACCACCCCTGTCGTCGCCGCTCTGGCCGAGTCAATTTTCCCTATGGCGCGAGCACTCTGTATTTACCTTATTACTTTGTGTCAATACGCTATATCTGATAAATATTATTCAGCAGACTACTGTCTTTTTACTAGTTCTTTCTGACTCGCTACAGAAGAAGACATGTACAGAAAGATTTACACAAAAAGCTAAATGCATAAATGAAATTCGGGTTTATTTTCTTAAGTGCATTGTAATACATCATTTATAACTTAAGAATAATTGCTGTAACGATCATAATGGTATTTGCTTTGCGGATTCGTTTTCACCCCGCTATCAAAACAACTATTAAAGTAATCGTAAAATGCACGGAAAAATCAGGTGATTAGAACAATAATTTTATATAATACGAGTCTGTTAACTTTATTAGTTAACAGTTTTGTTAAACGATTATGTTTAAACAATTATTTTGTGATAGCACAATCACATGTGTAATTATATTACCACTATTTTCAATTTATTTATATTTGGTGTTCAAATTCAAATTCAAATTCGTTTATTAAGAATAATGCTTACATTACAGGTTTCCCCAATTACAATTCAGCATTAAATTATATAATTAATTAAATACAGAAAGAATACTTTATGCACATAAGTATATAAAATATGCATAACGATGTAGTATAAGTTAAAATAATAATAGTCTAATAATAACAAGAACAATATAATAGATAAATAGTAAACAACGAACAACAACTAAAGTTAAAATACTAAATACTAAATAACAAAATGACCGATTGTATTGAAGAAGATGACAAAATACAAACTATCAAAATGGAAATATCTTATAGAACTTGATAATCAATTTATACATGCAAATCTAAAAATACGGATATCACCAATAAATACTAATAAATGCAGTTTGAAACATTTTTTGATCAATATTCTTAGAGAATTACCACAAATATACACATCTAGCGGCAAAGCATTGTTTAAGACCAATCATTACATTGATTGGCGAGTTGGCAGCCCGGCTGGTATGAGAGTAGCGAGGAGAGAACAACAAACGGTTTCGTAAATTGTGTCTAGGAACG